>NW_009260790.1:193989-199426 GCF_000687185.1 Egretta garzetta
TGGCTCAGAGAAAAACAGTACAGGAACAAGCTACTGTTTTCCCCCAAAGCCAAGCCTATGAAATTTCAGTGCAAACGTGGTTGAAGTCCACAATTTGTGTTTGCACTTCTTGTGGAAAAAGGCATGAAGTGTGAAGGCTGGATGTAGATACAAACTCTCTCCAGCTTTGGGGATATTGTTATTATCCAGTGATTCAGGTTGTGGCCATTTTCCCCCTCTTTTACTCACAGACAAGATTCATAGTTGGTGTATAAGACTGTGTAACTGTACCATCGGCTTGCATCGCCTAAGAGTCTGTTCTTGATACTTCAGAGCAGTATCCAGGACAGACCCTTTCACTCTGCTCAGCTGCTCTTCTACAGCTGTCCCTTGCCCGTTAAGTCAGGTATTTAGCTGGATTTTATTTAAGTGTAGAGTGATGGGATTTGATGATGGTTGCTTTGTTCTTGGGATGGACAAAAGGAAGAAAATCCAAAGAGAAGGAAAGAGGCCAAAAGAAAGATGGAGCAGAAGGGGGGATAAGGGTTTATTTGTACATACGTGCTGTAAGCCAGTGGAGAGCCTTGGCTGTGTCCTTCAGGGAGGCCTCCACCAAATTCCATAGAGGGGTTGAGCTACAGCCTCTGAATTCAGTCTTCAGCTCCACCAAAGTTGAAGGGCATTTGATTTTGCTATCAGTCCTTGGCTTGCAGATGTAGCTTTATGGAACTACTTTAAGGCTTCAGAGCTTGAAAACAGAATGGACTAGCACACTGGAACCCCAATGGCCAGTTCTAACAATTTAATTTGGGTAGGGAGGGGAAGAGATGTTGCATGGAAGATGCAGGGTATGGTTAGTGAGTCTCATGCTTTGTTGAGCTGAAACTGGAATGTTCCTCACAAACTGGCATGTTGCCCTGGGAGGGTGGGAAGCACCAAACTGGAGCCTGTACCTTTTAAGTTCCCCACCCAGCCCACTCCCCATTCATGGGATGTTTGATCCCTGAGCTCACTCCTGAATGGGGTCCAGGTAGCTCCGTAGTGCTTTAGTTGCTTGTCCTGGAGCCCTGGATCACAGACTCTCCTCCCATATGTTTCCTATTAATCCTAGTCTTGCCTGCAGACAAGCTTGCTAGAGGGATGGAGGGAAGTGGGTTCTCAGAGAGGGATGTTGCTACTCTTTTCCGTTGTTCCCCTTTTCTTTCTCAAGAAATCAGGATTCTTTCTGCCTATATCTGGCTATATAGGCTACATTTGCACTGAACTGCCAAGGGTGGAGGAACTCTGCTCATCCCCTGTACTTCAGTAATGCTGGCTCTTGAGAACCCCCCAGGAGTTTGATGTATCCTTTAGAGGGAAAACTACTGACGTATCTCAGCATTATGCTACAGGTCATACTTGCCCACAGTGTAAACGTTAACTGCAAGTCACCGGGATTTTCTTATGTTCATAGCAGCGCCTCTCCCCACAGTCGATGGCTGGCCCCTCTCTCGGTCAGCACTGAGCCAGGCTGAACATAGGCAGCCTTTTAACAGTCTCCCAATAACCAAGGGCTCTCAGTCACTCGTTCCAACTGATTGCACCTCCTATTCTTCTAGAGAGAAAAACCAAGACTGTAAATTCTTGACCTCACTGGCATCTTCTTACCGCAAGCCCCTGAATCCAGTTCTATGTTAATGTGGAAAAAACAATTTTCTTTTGCCAGTTTTAATTTTACCCAGTTTCTCATTCCCTTGAATGCCCTTCTTGTCCCTGTGCTGGCAGCCTGCTGCTCCTGCTGTTGGGTCAGCCCTGCAGTGGCTGCATGACAGAGTATTTAAAATGGTAGTTGCTTCTTGGTGATTTGGCCCTGAAAGTGGAACTAAACCCATTTTAGCAATGACAAGATGTTTAGTAACAGAGAAGTCTCATAACAAACCAGGCCCTCCGTGTGGCCCATTTTAGCGATGACAAGATGTTTAGTAACAGAGGAGAAGTCTCATAACAAACCAGGCCCTCCGTGTGTAGCATCCCAGCCTGGCTGACTGGGAGGCAGTACCTGTTACGGCAGACAACTGCTGACCTGGGGCAAGGCAGGCTCTGCCCTGGCCTCGTCTCTGCTTGCTCACTTTGTGCCTTGCTGTCTTTGTGCTTCACCTTTCCACATGTAAAGCAGGAGGAGTCAATAACCGCTCACTGTAGAATGAGACAGAAGGGATTCAAACTATGTGTGCATACTTTACAGCCTTTAGGATGTTCATTAAATCACTCAAAGTACTCTCAACAAAATTTTGCTGACAGACTAGCCAGGTGAGGTCTCTACTCACTATGTTTGTAAAAATACATATTGTAAAAATACATGTCCTGCATGCTCCTATATCCCTGGACTTTGGATACATTTTTAGACATACACTTCTCCCAAGGCTCCCCCCAAAATATGAGCAATTACCTCAGCCATTCTTAGGGCAGCTGAATGCTATCAGAATCTTCATCACTACCAGAGAGGTTTCTTCGATGGTGCTCCTGGCAGGGATGCATTTTGGAAAAGAGAACAGGGCTTCACATACGTATCAGCCTCTAGACAGACACCCATTTAATGCAGGCTTCTAGATTCCTTTCACCAGGTGCTTCAGCTGCTCTAAGTTCAGACCTTCAGTGTTTTCAGGAAGGAAACATAATTACTTATGTTCTTGCTTGACTGTGTTGCTGGTTTTAATTTGAATGCCAGAAAATAGCTGAGTTGCAGGCATCTCTCTCGTGTTGGACCATTTTTACCAATATTTCAACTAGCTGAGGACTTGAGACAGAACTGTTAACAGAAATTTCAGACCCAGCTCCAGCTGCAGGCAGTGGAAAAAGAATAACAGACTTTAGTGGGAGCTGGATTGGGACCTAAACCAGTGAGTGCAGTGGTGCTGCAGTGTCTTTCATCTCAAAGTTGCTGGGTGAAATCCAGACTACACTGGTAATGGTTGGGAAGCTGCCAGCTGCTAATGATGTGGAACAAGTTGGTGAGTCCTTGCTCCAGTTTGTAGGAAGCCACCAGACAAAACAAGTCCCAGGAATAGCCAGCTCAACCCCTTCCTGGTTGGGTTCATACTGTACTGGCAAGGGAGTAATTTAGGAACTTCCCCTGATGTGGCTCCTGTGGTGTCTGCTCTGTGGAGGCCACAATGCTTCTGCACATTTATCCTCATGAAATTCCCTAGAAATACTCAACATGCTACAAAAACAGTGTCTGGAACATAGTGCTTTCCCAGATCTGGCCCACTCTCCTTGTGATTTTTATATGCTCAGAGCATAACCACAAAACCTGTCTTCCTCTTTGATTTCCCTGCCTGTAGCTGCATCTCCTGGGCTGAAGACCTACACTGCAGTGCTCTTTCTTTCATCTCCTGTAGGTGAAGTGCACTGTGCGATGGACGAGCACACACATTGGAGTGTGGGGTACCCTAAGAGCTCAAATTCAATGGGTGGCTGAAGCAAGAAAGAGACTGACTTTCTAAATGTATCCCACTGGGCATGTGAAGCAGTGTGGGAGACTGGGTGGTCAATAGTTTTCCCAATTTCAGTTCAATACTGGAAAATTATGATGAGGAAAGAGAGGCAGCCCACTGTACAGATCATCTGTACAGCTGTTGAGGCAAGCAGATAGAAGCAAACATACCTCCTTGTTCCACATCGCTGAAGGAAAGGAAAGGAAAGGAAAGGTGATGACAGCCGGAAAGCAGGTAATAATTTGCTGCCTGGCTCAAACAAGCGAGGCACTCAAACAGTGCCAATGGCTTTGTTTTCCAGGGCTGCAGAAAAAGTCATCGATGCCTGAGCTTTTTAAAACTGATGTCCCCTTTGAGACATGTTTCACGAAGAGGAACAGGAGCCACAAGATGAAGTCTTTTCAAAGTGTTCAGGGGGGATGACAGGCATATATAGGCAAAACTGGAGGTGCAGTTAGAGAACATGTGCAGGATCTGTTAAAGATTAAATGTAATAAGCCTAACTCCTCACTGCTCTAAGGTGGCTGTGCTTCTAACATTGCTCTTACAGTGCTCTCTGCTGGGGAATGAGAGGTAGAGGCAAGCATGGCTGTGAGTATCCTTGCATGGCTGCAAGTATCCTTTAGCTTAGAAGGTAGACAACCATCACAGGCTAAGGAACAACACACAAATTTAGCTTATGCATTGCTCCAGTGAATGTATACAGCGTTCTCTGGCCCTCCCATACAAACTAGGCTGAACTGTGCACCAGGAATGAGTTTCTAGCCAATGCAGAAGCAGGTGGCATAAATGTCTGGAGCCAGGAACCTGCTGCGGTTCTGTTGGCCCAGCAGCGGTCCCCAGGCAAACAGGCTTCTCGTGTAGCTCGGAGCAGTCAGGCTTCCCAGTAGAGACACCCAGCTGGAATCACGTGTAACAGACTCCTTAATGAGCTTGGCAAGACAATTAGATTTGTGTCTTTTATTGCTTCTACTATGCTGCTGGCCATGCTAAACAGGGTAAACAGTAAATTTCACTAGGATAGTGCATCACCTAGTAAAATGGAGAACCATAATCTGTGAATCACCTAGCTAGGCTAGCTAGCAAAGGCCCTGCTAAACTCAAATTTGGTGGAGCACCTTTGTGATCTTAGATTATGTAATTTTCAGCTGACAACGGTGGCCTGGTGAGACACCTTTCGTGTGCTCCTAGATGGTACTTCCACCAGAGGGCTCTGCTGACATAGCTTCAGAAGTGCCTTCAGTGTCGATGAGCAATCATGTGAAAAGGTACAATTTTAATCAAAATATTGATTCCAACCAGTATGGTGTTATGTTACAGTAGACTGCTCCCCTTTATTTAGTATTCTTTAGAGGCAGTGCTGTCCATAAATAGCCTGTAGCTACTTTAATGACATTATTTAAACTCTCAATAGCTTGTAACTTGTTCTTAAACTTTCTTAGTGGGGATAAATTGGGATATGTAGTCTCATACCCTACAGCAAATAGAACTAAGCAGAAAAGTGTTCCTAGGTAGACAGTCTTGGTAATTGCCTAATTAGCTGCTGTGATTTATTACGTTTAACTAAAATCTAGGACCATTTAAATGGCTATGCTGGGCTGTAGATGCGATGACTGTTCTAAACAATATAAAGCTGTCTGACATTCATCTGTCCTACCTCGGCCTAGCCCACGTGGAAATAGAGAAAGTGGAAATCGGGCCCTACAGCTTTAATGTCGAGAATTGCAACATGACCTCCCTGCCGCATACAGAACCCTGCCATGCCAGCCAGTGAACCGACTCCAAATGGCTGTGTTTAAAAACAACACAGCTCTGGACGCATCCTTCCCCAGGTCTCAGATCACAGGCAGCCCTGCTGGAAACCCTTATCCAGAGGGTTGTCTGGGAAGCTGTTTGATGAGTGGCTGTCTTGAGCCTACGCCTCCCGCACACCCCCCGGCTCGGGCTCCCACCCAAGACAAGGGCCCTGGTGCTTCCCTCCT
>NW_009260790.1:199548-199857 GCF_000687185.1 Egretta garzetta
CAGAGGAACGGCAACAGAATAAGATGAACCAAGGGAAAGGACACCCATCCCATCTGCACATTCTGAAGGACCATATATGCTCCAGCTACTTAAACTGATTTTTCCCTCCTCTGTGCCCAGGAGGCACAGCTGCTTCTCTCCTCAACCACCCTTGCCATAGCAACTTCCCATCCTTTTTCACACAGCTTGCACAATCCTGTCAGGATCAGCTTCTCCCACATCTTTGTGCCCCTAAAACAGCTGACCAGTACTTTCCTGCTTGAACATCTCGCCTTCTTCCTCTGCCTCCCATGTTGCAGTCACCCCATC
>NW_009260790.1:199905-203040 GCF_000687185.1 Egretta garzetta
TTCTCCTTCCTTTCCTCTGGCCCGTGCTTGAAGCAGATTTTTTTGTGTCACTCTGGTCAAGCTTCTTGTTTCCACACTGTAAAGGACTGCCTGGCACATCCCCAGGCTCTACTAACTCATTTAATTTAGGAGCTGTTTTCCTAAGTTTGCTGATGGGCTAGAAATAACCTCCTGCCACTGCATCTCTCTCCACAAAATGTTGTGTTTGTACATGTTCATGCACTGTGAGAAGGGCTGCTTTGCCTCTGCAGAACTGGGAGCACAAGACTGGGGCTCAAAACTGGTTTTGATGGGGGGGAAGGGGGAGCTTTTTTTTTTGGACAAGTGGGAAAACGCTTGGCCAAGCCCCATCGAACTATGTGTATGTGTAATAGGGCCCTGCGTGCGTGAATACGAAAGGCAAGTACTGCTGCCTTTGTGCATTTGTAGTTTATAGATGTGTGTAAATGAGAATATTTGGCCCAGCTTTCACTGTGTATATATATGTGCTTATGTGAATCCTTACCTATTCGCAGTGTCCGCGCATACCACGGTTGTGCTGAGCTGGAAGTCTTAGCAAAGGGGTCCTCACAGACAGTTCTGGTTGTGTTGATGTTATCATAGAATCGCTTAGGTTGGAAAAGACCTTTAAGATCATCAAGTCCAACCGTTAACCTAACCCTGCCATCCCACCACTAAACCCTGGCCCTAAGCACCTCGTCTACCCATCTTTTAAATACCTCCAGGGATGGGGACTCGACCCCTTCCCTGGGCAGCCCCTTCCCGTGCCTGATAACCCTTTCTGTGAAGAAATTTTTCCTAATGTCTAACCTATCGGGTTCCATAGATGTGTTTTCTCAATGCTTACACCTACCTGGAAGGTTTTGTCATTGTGATAAGGTCAGTGGGTTTTTTGGCTGGTGAGAGGCACTATAAACAAGGTGGGCCTCTAAAGATCACATGGTGGGTGAATCAATACCTCGAGCAAACAAAAGAGGTATGTTAATAGAGTCATTTGCATTCTGATAAACCTGCAACGGTTACCAGCTCTCTTCTGAGTCATCTCCTCTCTAGATTTTTTTATTCTTAGATTCATTTGCATGATCCATTGGGACTTCGTTTTCGAGAAGACTTCATTTATCTCACCATTTGACAGACCCAGCATCCTTGGTACATTTACAACTAGCAAATCCATGCTGCTGCCAGGATCTCTGGTGTACATTCTGGGTCTTTACAAAAAGTAACTTTATAGAATCTCAGTGATGACTTGGGGTCCTCAGGATCCCAGGATGTGCAGGGACCTAGGTGGTCAGAGCTGTAACTGCCTCAGATCCTATTTGCACTTAATTCTGTGTTCATTCCTTAGCTTCAGCAAACGCTGTAGGCGAGGGATCCCACCACCCTTGTCCACTAGACTGATTCTGCTTCAGTAAATCATTACTCTTCAGCCACCACATAAGATCGCTTACAGGCAACTGTTTGTTTACAACACCTTAGGATTCATTGCCATCACATCAAAAAGAAACAGAAAGGCCTAGAAGGGCTGTTCTTTGGGGACTGAGGATACCCAAACAGCACTGCCCCCAGTGTGGACCCAGGTATCGCTTCAGCTCTTGGTTTTAACCATTACACCATGTTTTTTCCTCTGAGTAGGCTGAAGTCTAAATGCTGGGAATGTGCATACCCAAATTTCAAACTCCAGCACCTAGCAGTGTTAGGACTGGGAAGTTTGGTTTGTGCCATAAGGCAGGGGTGAAATTCATGTCTGGATCTGAATTTAAGCTAGGAGGCTGTTTGTTCAAGCCTGTTGTCAAGGATAATAGAAAACTTGTGTATATGGAAAAGATGCAGACCTTGGGTCTTTTTATAGATTTTAATGTTTTCCTCAGGATTTTAACTTTAATGTTAAAAGCCAGATATTTGTGAATGTCCTGGCTGTGAAATTAACCCACAGCATATAAATTGATGGCGCCTATCCTACAGTTGAGTGTCAATCACTGCACTGGGCCAAAGTTTTTTCACTGACTTTAGGGGAGTGTAAATTTTAAAAACTTCATGTCATGTGTCCCTTAAATACAAATGCTTCTGAAGATCGTGTTTGAGCCACCTCTCAGAAGGACTCAGCAGATCACTTACCTGGGCGGTGCAGATGTCTGAGCTTTCCCCCAGGGTGTTCAAAGGACTGAAGGAAAGCTGCAGGCTTTGAATATGGAAACAGCACTTTTGATTTTTTTTTTTGGTTGGATTAGTCAAATAACTGAGATATTTCCTCTGTTCTCAATATAAAAACAGGAGGAAGAGCCATTTGCAAAACAAGAGCTTGGCATTTCTGGAATCCTTGGGGACTAGGGAGGGAGAGGACTATTTCCATACTGCTCACTGGATGCCACCATTCAGACATCCCAGAGCACAGGCTACAGCACAGTGTGATTTTCATACGTTTCCATGTGTCTGTGCCGTTGGCCCATTTGGCACATCTGTGCTGCTCTTGCAGGGTCTCGGCTTAAATAAGCCGCCTGCCTCATCCACCCGTGCAGTGTGCAGTTCCAGAACTTACTGTGAAAGCCCAACTTATCTGCAGTGAGATGTTGCTGCTGCCGCTGATGGGATTTACAGCGATGGAGCTGTGCAGGCCTGCGGCTCACACCACGGAGGACCCAGCCTGAGCTTTCTTCTCTGTGTGCCAGTTTACCTTACCTCTGCACCCGAGTGCAGGTTGTGGTGGTTTAACCTGGCAGGCAGCTGAGTGCCACCCGGCTGCTCGCTCACTCCCCCCCCCCCACTGGGATGGGAGAGAGAATCCGAAAAGTGGGAAAGCTCATGGGTTGAGATAAAGACCATTCAACAGGTAAAGCAAAAGCCGTGCGCGCAAGCAAAGCAAACCAAGGAATTCCCTGCTTCCCAGGGGCAGGCAGGTGCTCAGCCATCCCTAGGGAAGCAGGGCTCCATCACATGTAATGGTGACTTGGGAAGACAAATGCCATCGCTCCCAGCGTCCCCCCCTTCATTCTTCTTCCCCCAGTTTATATACTGAGCATGACGCCCTATGGTGTGGGATATCCCTGGGGTCAGTTGGGGTCAGCTGTCCTGGCTGTGTCCCCTCCCAGCTCCCTGTGCCCCTGACAGAGCAGGGGAAGCTGAAAAGTCCTTGCCTGG
>NW_009260790.1:203395-203724 GCF_000687185.1 Egretta garzetta
TGGGCTGGGCTGGCCGCGGGGGAGGGGGCTGCAGCCCGCCTTTTCCGCCGGCTCCCTCACGAACCCGCCTGCCCCCCGGGGGCCCGCGGCGGGAAGCGTTCTCCGTGCTGCCGGTGCAGAGCAGGCCAGGCAAGCGCTGCCCTTCCAGAATTAGAAAACACATCCTTAGCGAGCCGAGCAGGAGGGGTGGGAGAGGATCACGGTCGACTTGAGGTCAGCGCTGGGCAGAGCTAGTCGGGCTGCCGCGACGTTTAGCTATATATAATTGCAAACTCTTACATAGCTGTGGCATCTAGCTCTGTTAAATGAAACACTTTACACTAAATCCT
>NW_009260790.1:204151-226538 GCF_000687185.1 Egretta garzetta
CAGAGGGATGTAATCCGAAAAGCATTGTCCAGACAGCAGCCTTTTATGCTTTTGATGGACCATAGCTTAATTTTGTGAAGGAACATATTTGCGCAACGCTTTAATAAGCTCTGCGTAGGTGATGGGTAATAGTGGGGGCTGTGTAACTGCCTGATCTGTGTAATTATACTGAAAAGCAAGTACTCCGAAAAGGGATGGGGGAGAAAAAGAGTGCGAGAAGGTCCTGGTACTTCTGAGCAAGTGCCCTGGCATGCCAGACCACTTCTTTGAAGTTCTTGTAAGGAGTTGTAAACTTCTTATTTTTGTTGTGTCAAAAGCTTAAAAGTAACAACCCCACCCACCCCAACCCACAAACCACGAAACAAAAACCCTCCCAAAAGGCCTTCTTAATTAACTTATTGCGGTAATTTTAAAGGTAGTCCAGTGAGATCATTTTAGGGTGTAAATTAAAAATCATTTTTAAAAAATCATCTGTTATGCAGATAGTAAGTGCTGTTGTATGCACTGTTCTTGTCAGAAACCATCTTCCATTTTAATCTTATTTTAATGGCTTAAACTATCTAAGTAGTAGAATATTCTGTAGTACTTGTCAGCTGACAATAGTTAGGAAGCCAGCAGATCTGTTGTTGCTTTAAATCTGTTTAATTGTAGACCATTGTTTCTTCTGTTGCTAAACAGGAGACTTCAGTCTCCTCTGACGTGTCCCTGGAGCCGTAAGTTCATTTCATATAATATTAAACCCAACAAAGCTAAGTTTTTCAGCGATACTGCCCTTCTGCTGACTTGGACACTCCGTGTTGTTTTAAGTCCTCTCTTTATGCCACCTCCCCCACTTGCGTTAGAGTAGTACCTGGAGCCTGGGACAGAAACTGGACCTGAATGTGCACGTGCAACTTGTGTGGATAGTAACAATGCCTACCCAGAACTCTAGGTGTCCTCACATAACTCGTTGGACTGTAAATAAATGGAAATTTTAAACTCATTGGTGTTTTAATCTAGTACTGGCTGATCAGCACCTTCCTTACTCATTTAATGTACCTTCTCTAAGGATCCTAGCAAGCAACCATTTTCTGCAGTGTGGCTAGGAAGTCACCAGGTCTGATCTGGTTTTGAGAGAGCATGGGGGGGAAAGAATGGAAACATAGCAGGGAATATCCCCCTGACCGCTCTGGTATAATCAGATTGATCTATTTCTAAAGCAGCGGTGAAAATACAGCCCAGAGGAAAGAGTTGGTCTTTTAGGGTATATAGGCCTTTAAATGTTCATCGCTGGGCCTGATTCTTACTCTGCATATCTTGTTATTTACAGAGACATGGAAAAGTGTACCATCATTACCCTGCTGTGATGTTACAGAAAGGAAAATGAGACAGCAAATTTAGTTGTGCACCAGCCAATGCTAAAGTGTTTGGTCCACCACACACCGCCCACCATCCAAACTGTTCAATGCTAATATCTCCGCTTTTCAAGTGAGAAATTCAGACTTCTTAGGGCTCGCTGGATAGAACAAGAGATTGACCATCAGTTTCAAATTGTTGCCCAAGCTATTAAAATACCTTTCTGTGCATGTAAGAAATGTAATAGGAAACAACGTGATGTGTTTGGAGGGGTGCTGGGCCAGCCAGCCGATAGGCAAGCTAGAAACCCAAATCATATTAGGTACGAGGCTCTGTGCCGTGTCTGCCTTACACATTTTGGTTTTTAGTAGTAGTAGTGGTAAAGGATGCTTGCTCAATAAAATCTGATTAAAGGAGCTCAGCTGTGATAACATTTTACTACATCTACTAGATCATCAAAGGAATTTTAGAAATAATTATTAGTGTGTTAGTGCTTGAGTAATAGTCTCTGTTGAGGTCCTTCCTCAGCCCTTCAAATACCTTTACCTTTGCGCTTTCTTTCAGAGAACCCTGTTATAATAAATGGGTTGTATTGTGATGTAAAGCTGTTTGCAGCACCAGGACCTTCTGGCAGAAGAAAGCCTTGGAAGTTCAGGATACTTTCTAAGTTGTGTGAGGTGCTAACCTTTTTCAATTGTAAAGTATTTTTTGCAGGTAAAGCAAGAGCAGCCCATTCACTTGAAATAATTTTGATAGAGGTATTATTGGTATTACGATAGCCTCCTGTGAAGGTGAGGGTGGGGTGTGATGTCAGCTTAAAAAGCTGTAATACAGTATCATTCTGTGGGCACAAAAAAGGCAGGCCAGCCTCCGATAATCTTAATGGTCAGAATAGAAGTGTTGAATACTTCAGAGGCTACAAGTGATGAAATGCACTTGAATATTAGAAAGTGTTCTCCAGTCATTGAAAGTGATGGCTTCCTATTAGCCGACTTACTGTAGGCAGACAGACTCCTTGGCTTCCTTTTGTTTCTGTTAGTTCCTTTTAAGGCTTAAAATAGTAACAGCCAACCAAAGGGTCTTGGCATTTTGATGGGAAGATGACTCTGGGGGCAGGGAAGATTTCAGAGGCAGCAAAGAGAATGATGCCTAAATTGCACAACAGATGTAAGCATGTTTACAAGCCTGGGTTCCTGCTTCCCTGCTGAAGTCAGTGCAGTTGTTGATTATTTTGGTTTGGGAAAACTGTGGACTAGGCTGCAGCAGAGGTTACTCCATGTTGTCTTGCCAGCTGGAGTAATACTGTTTACTACAGGGATTTCCTAAGAAGTGATATTTAGAGGCTGCAGTGCCCTTCAAAGAACTGGCAAAGAGCAAAAACTGGGAACAACCTTTTTATCTTTATTTCATATGGGTACTGTATGATATGTATTCTCTAGTAGTTTGGTTCAAACTGGGGGGACTGCTTGCTTGAATAGAACCACGTTTGTGACATTTTTTCTGCCTTGGTATTGAGGCCTAAGTCCCTTGCTCCTGTGGCTCTGAAAAGCAATCTTTGGTATCTAAGGTTGCTTAAGCCACCTATAAAAGAGCTGGAAGCTTATGTTGGGGAGGTTGGTGACATCAGGCTGCTAGGAACTGAGGGCATAGTGACGCCTGTCTCCATGGGCATAGGTTGATTGACTCAGTTGCAGCCGAGAGCCTTGTTTAAACTGTTGAATTTGACCTGGGTTTGCCTAAATGTCTAGTATAGATCACAGAACTAAAGACAAGTTACTCCCCAAATTAGTAACCAAACGACTTGTGGGGAAGGGACAGGTATATTGCTCCCACAGATATTAATTGTTAAGTGATGTGCCAATGTTGACAAACTGTTTGGGAAATAATGTTTCCGTTTGTAAAATTGAGAGAAGCAGCCTTCACCTGATGTATATGCGTCTGCTGTGCTGAGCGTGGTGCGGGACAGCTCTAGCTGGTGATGAGTTTGACTGTCTTCCAGCCCTCCACCTGGTTTAGATTCTCATGTGCACTGTGTAATTCACTAACAGTGTATCAGCTCAAGGAACACAGTAAGTGCTTACAGGAATATCTATGTCTGATGATAACATTATTAGCTGGAAATTTATTGAATGCTTAATTAACTTAAAATTAGGGCATTAGGAACAGTCTATTGTTTTGGTACTCAATCTCCTGTGTCATCTGAGAATGCAGCAGCTTGTTTTGTTTACAGTCTGGATGAGGTAATGAAATATCAAAGATAAACCTTCGCTGTTTATGCTATGCATGTTGTGCTAAAGCACATGCCATGTTTGAGAAAAACAGAATGAAATTCCTATTGCAAATACAATCTCATTTAAAACTTGTTGCGCTTGCTGTGAATATACTGCTCACTTTGGGATTTCCTTATCTGCCTTCACGGGCATGATCCTATGTCAGCAACCAGGAAAGGAGGTAATACTCTGCACTGACAGTGCCATGGTTTAGCTGTGTCCCTGGCTGTCCCACTGAATTCAGAGTCTTGTGAAGTATAGTTGCCAGACTGTTTGCACTAATAATTCTTGTGCAAGTGTTTCACTAGACTCCTGTCTGTCAAAAATTCACTGTTAACTGTTGAGAGTAGTTGCTGTCCTTTGGGGAGGAAGAGGTAATCTCAAATGCTAACACAGCAGAATGCATCAGGCTAGGTTATAATTTTTGATTCCTCTAACCAAGCAGATCATCTTTGCTCATGATCTCTGTCAAGTCAGTGGTACTCTGCTGAAAGATCATTAAAGGTTTGGATACTTTTTTTGGTCTGTATTTGTTTTGCAGAAGTTCCTTTAACATTCAGCATTGTGTTGTTATTAAGAATATTGCTCAGCGATTAAATCTAGGACAGATGAAGTAAGCCCTACTCTTAATTAAGATTCTTGGCATTTATATCACTTGTGCTAGTGGGTGCTGGGAGTTTATTTAAAATGCAAGTCATTGGTATATCAGGGGTGGACTTTGTAAAGATAGAAAGCTGGCAGCAAGAGAAAAATTGGAGTTGGATTTTGAGATTTACATCCTTGGCATGTTTTTTAAAGTGTTCTCTTTTTATGGAAGTAAATAATTTTTCTTCAGCTCTTAATATATAGTACATTATGTATCTCCATAAATGCGAAGTGTGTTTCATATTCTCAGACCAAGAATTCCCCTAGTTCCTTTGTTTGGACATCACAAAGCAGAGAACTGTGTTTTACTGCTCCAGTGGCGATATATGCCTGGCCCATCACCTAACTGGAGGAGGCACTCAAAGCCTGAAGTACAAATACTGGCTTTCTGGCAGTAAGTGACAGGCCAAAGCTGAAAAATTGTTGGGTGTCTCACACTGAAGAGATTTTCTATCTGTGATAGACACAGAGCATAGCTGGGAACCTCTTGGTTTATGCTTACCATGTGACCCGTTGAAGATACTCTCCCAGAAACAAAACACTATGACAAAGTTTCTAGCTTCTGACTAAAGACAATTTTAGACATTGTTTGGGGATTTTTGCAAGAGGCTAGTGCAGTAAACACTGTTTAACATCTCTGGAATAGTAGTTCTGCACTAATGTAGCAAAAAAAAAAAAAAATCTCTGACTCAAACCAGTACAAAGACTTGGAGGTTTTGCCTTGATTCTACTGTGAGATTTTCCCAAATGAAATTTATCTGGCTGTGTATCCATAGTTTGAATCTTTCAGGGTTCATGGCTGTTTATGTAGCTGAGGAAGGCTGGTTGTTTTTCCCTTCTTCCCAGATGTAGGCATTTGGCACACCCTAGGAATACAAAGCGTTTCTTTTATGCACAGTGTGTTATTTTTAAGCAGTCTTTCCAGGGAATAGAGCAACACCAGGGTATGATGCTTAGAATTCCCATGTGGAGGAAAATTAGCTCATCTGAAAAAGCTGCCCAGTACATCAAAGTCCTTACTTGAACTATCTGCTGCATGTTTATGTTTGGGACATAATGCATGCACCCTGTTGACACTGAGAATTGCTGTTAGATAATGCTTTTTTTCTTAAATGTCACACCGACAAGACAGACTCTGAGCTGTTAAAAATGATGATGCAGATATTAACTCATTCTGTTGAATATGAGAGGGTTTACATATGCATTACCAGAAGTACTTAAATATTAAAGGCTGCATAAATTAACTGGGTTATCAAACTAAAACGATGAAAGGCAAGGAATGGGCTAGGAGGGCAAGACAACAGCTGATGTAGGAGGGAATATGCCAGAGAGGCTGAAAAATTGTATGGCAAGATGTCACTCTAGACTGAGCAGCTGGGAGTTCAGAGACAGCAAATGGAGTTTCAGTGTTCTGAATTTATGAATTGTTACTGTGAAAGCATTGTTTTAATGTTCATAAATGTGAAATTTACACATTCAGTACTTTGTAAGGACTGAATTGTAGGGACTGAAGACGGAGTACACAGTAGTAGAGCGTTGGTAGATAAATGAATTGGGAATTAAGGCAATCAAATTCTCTTTGTTGAGTTCCCACAGACTTACAATTTCTCTTGAGTATGTTGATTAGTCAGGTGTTAATTATCCATACTTGTGTCTGTATTGGATATATGTAGTAGGAAGGGTGGCAGTGGAGATCTGCAAGAGGGATCCTCAAAACATTTCCTGCTCTGAGTTGTAAGTGTGAGCTGTGGGAACAGGAAAGGTTTTGCTAGAGAAGCCATCCCTGACCTCTCTTCCTCCCCCCCCAAGATCTAATTTCAGAGAAATGTGAGCAATGTGAGATGCATCTGACAAAACAGAGAAGGATAAACTGAAGCGATGTTCTCCAGAGTAGTATTGACAGAACAGAAGGCTTGGGTCCAAGCCCTGGTTCAGTACACAAAATAATCAGAGGCCTACACAAAATAATCAGAGGCCTGATAAGGTCTCTGTGAACCCTGTCATTTTTGAGCCAAATGACACAACTTCAGCTGCTGTGTACCTAGTTCCATGAACAACTTTGTGGCTTTACTCAACAGTCAACACGCAAGTGGTTTAAAAGGGATGAAGGCAAAGCTCTTCAGTATCTGCCACTTTGGATGTATGGATTGTCCTAGTTCAGGTTTTTTCCCCTTTCAGCAGGGGAGAGGAAGAAGCAAGAACTTAAAGGAGAAACTCATTAAACCATGCTGTTAAATCATGTTGCCAGTCTCAGTGAAAAGAGTTTGGTTTGTTGGATAAGTTTGTATCTGAAAAGCAGAGTGTTTGGGATCATATACTTGAACAGAATCTTGCAAAACATGAAAACTGTAGTGAGGAGGTTGTATTCCCTGGCCATGCGAGGTGTCCTTTTGAACCTTACAAAGAACCTTGATTTTTGTGGTTGTACAGCCGGGGTGGCCAGGCAGTTAGTGCAAGGACAGGGGCTTCAGGGTTTTCGCAAAGCATTGTTACTGGTTGATATAAGACATACTGTTTCAGCAGTGAAATAAGCTGTACTGGATAAGGCATTAATAAGCTAGTATGTATTTACAGCTTGGGTTTTTCTGCTATTCTTTAATTACCATTTTCCTTGTGGGTTTTTTTTTAAAAAAAAAGTCTCCTAGTAAAACAGTTCATGTATAGATGGGGCTTTAAAAAAAATGCTCTGGTACCTTTATTAATCTCCTTTTGTGGATCTCTGTTCCCAAATGAGTGCATGCAAACTTCTTATGACTCTAGCAAACAATGATTTTTTTTTTATGCATGAGACAAAGGATAGGATTGTTTTTTTTTTAATTCATCTCCCTTTCATGGAAAACTACTTAAATTACAATTTCACATTAGCATCAGAGAGAGTTAAGTTGTTGACTCATGGTGTTTTCTAAGGAGAATTGCAAACACAGGTTTTATGAAGGAATCACATGCCTTGACACTTGTGTAAACAAAGAAAATATTTCCTAGTCAATAGGTTCAGTTGTCATTAATGCCCTTGGAAAAAAACTGAAATCTTTACTTAAGTCTTCCTAAATCCCAATGTGTTTGATTAGGAAAATTTAGATATAGTGCCTTTTAGCCAACCTCAACATTATGTTTAATTGTGAAGCTTAACAGAAGGGACATTCAATTACCAAAGAGGAACAGCAGCAGAGAGAGAAATGGTTTGATCAGTCACTTTCCGGATCACTGATTAAAATGAAAATTGGGACTCATACACCTTATTCTTGGCCTGGTGCGCTTTTTCTGAGACTCAGTCTGACTACATTAAGATGAGTATATGCCAATTATAGGATAATTTATTTCTTCTTTATATATATGTGTGTGTGTGTGTCTATATGTGTATGTATATATACACACACATATCTGTGTGGGCGTGTAGTATTTTATTTTTGTCCTTCTGTTATGGAAGTATGGGAATGTTCTTTAGCAGCCTCTCTGTCCTGTTACTCTGTTTTCCCACCCTCTCTCTCATCCTTGCAGCTTCCTTCCCCCCACCCCCAAAAAAGTAGCTGATACCCATTGTTTTTAAGAGGGCCTAACTTAGTGGAGTCTTCGTATTTGCTAGTTCTGTAGACAGCTGTTTTAATTGTAAGTACTGAAATGGTAAAGAATTATATTGCTGTGTTTTCAGTCTATGGTGTCCTAATCCCCAGTGGCTTGTTCTCATCTGTCAGCTTCCTGCTTCCCATAAGAAAAATCTATCCACGGGTTTGTCTGATTTAGGACAACAACCTCTGAAGCATGGATGCCTCTGAAGTTTTTACAGGCAGAATTCCAAGTCCTGGCAGAACATGGGACCAGCAGATGGTCAGTCAGGGATTTTTGTCAGTGCGGGATATCGTCTTTGTGTTTACCCATCTCCTCACTACACATGATCATTGTAACAGTTTCTCAACCTTCTCTCCCTTCCCCCAGGCTTTGGGAACAGTCTCCCTTGCCTAATGCCAGAACTGCCCCGCTTCCTAATAATTCGTCCACAATGTGGAGCAACTGGAGACAAGTCTTCAGACTTTATTTATATGCCGTGCTGTGATTTGACACATCTGTGCAGCCATGACTCCTGACTCTGTCTTCTGTTTCAATTGTATTTTACAGATGCGGAGGAACGGTTGGTGCCATCTTTACATGTCCCTTGGAGGTAATAAAGACTAGGCTCCAATCTTCAAAGCTAGCCTTCCGGGCTGTCTACTACCCACAAGTCCAGCTGGGGACCATCAGTGGTGAAGGAATGGTCAGGCCAACATCCGTATCGCCTGGGCTCTTTAGTGTTCTCAAGTGAGTACTGCTCCTCCTGTCATTCAGTGTTGCTTGACACCAGTGATCTGAGTTTCAGTTCCTCTGTGCAAACAGGGAGTGCATATTTTGCTCCAGACTTGCACTGGAAGGATTTGTGTCAGATGGGCTTCCGCCTTCAGCAGTAGATAGAGAAATTACTCTTTTAAAAACACATGCATATTCAGGACTCCTGAGCGTTCCTTTGAAGTTCTACAGAAATTTGTTTCCGCTACTTAGAAACTTTGCAAAGTGAATTGATTCGAATAAGTGTCTGGAGGTGTTATTTTTAAATTGTCGCCTCGCATCTAGGCTTTTCTGTAGTTATGGCTTCCTAGGGATCAATACACAGGACGTACTGTCAACTCTTGATATGCCTTAGCTTGTGGGAACTATCACAGAAAATATTCTGGAGGAAAGGGCTTTTTCTCAACACTGAGAAGTGTCGTCTTTGTCTCTTGTTGAGAATAATCATGTTTACTGTCTCCTTTGAGCATTGGAAGAGGTAATCCTTACTAGCTGGGGCCAATTCTTGGCAAATGATTGAAGGACTGAATAAGCCATATACACTGTCTTTTTCTTTTTCCTGGACCTATTCCCAGTTTGCTTTCAGTAGCTAGCAGAGATACTCGTTGCTATTGCTGCCCATGCTATTTACCTGTTTGATGGAGGGAAGTTTTAATTCCTCTCTTGAAAAGTGTTCTCTTTGGAGCACCATGTCAAAGTGAGAGCCTGTAGCCTTTCCTTCACCTTAATGGACCAGGACTCTAACAAGGTTTCTGATTCTCTGCACTTCGGGATGCGTGTCAGCCCATGATCTGTCTTCAAAGCTGGCCCTGCTCTGAGCATGCATTTGAACCAGATGACCTCCAGAATTCTGTGTTCCCATATATTTTAAGTTATGCGTGTCTGCACTCCTCTGTGGATGATCTATAGCTGAAACACATGGGAGTAGAGGAAGGACACTTTTTGCAAAAGCAGTCTCACTAGAACATGTCTAATTGGGGTCTTCGATGCTTTTATCTTTTCCTCAGCTATAGGTGACGTAATGAGCTCTACTCTATTTGCTATTAGATGTTGTCTTTGCCAATTATTATTATGCATCAATCCTATCTATGTCTGCATTACTTAGGATCGCTGTTAAAAGCCTTCTGTGTGGTTCAGACTGCAGCAGTTGATGCTCCAGCTGTTCCCTTTTCAGATGTGCATTCATAAAGAAGAGGAAATGCGAAACTATCAAGCTTACAACTGCTGAATAGTTTTACCAGCAACTCTGAAGTCCAAATCTCTACTAGTGTATTTTATATTAAAGCACCGTAAACTTACGGTTCAGACCTCATGCAAATGGCTTGAGTTTATTCGGATCATTGGGTGGCACGCCAGGGTGATGCAGAGAGGTCCGGTTTAGATCAGGTAGCAGAAATGCTGAAGAAAATAACTACTAGCAAAGCAAGTTGTATGGTTTTATGTAAGGCCAACATGCTTGGCAGATTGCCTGGGGAGAGTCTGCACAGTTATATAACAGTACAGTGCTAATTCAAATTCTCTGCAGAACTATCTGGCTAGAGTCATTCTGGGACTTGAGTTTCTGTATTGTAAACAGTGCTTCTTTCCCCTGCCAAACACTTCTTTGTCTATTCAGAGGTGAGTCTAGAGCAATTCGTGACTGAATGTGTAAGGTAGTGCCAGTTGCCTTTGATTTTTCATCTCCTTTCCCTTGCTATCTTTTCACCTTGCAGCATTGGACTTTAGGCAGCTGTAACTAAAGGAAGTGAAAACTTCAAGGCACAAGGCTTTTAATTCATCCTCTTGGCCCATCTTTTTCTGGGGTTGTCTTTTTTTTTTTTTTTTTTCTTTTTTTAGGGAGAGAGGAAATGGTTTAAAAATGGGTCAACCTTTTAATATATTTATTAAGCTCATTAAATTTGGTGGCTATGATCTTGATTTCATTTCACTTCAGGAATTGCTCAGCTGCATGTATCACCAGGTTTTTGACCTGCTTCAGAGGACTGAGAAGTCAGAGCAAAATAAAAATAGCTGTCATTCCCTTGCAGGCAGCATCTATGAAGAGTAGATAATGCTATTGATAATGATCTTTCTGATAAAAAACAAATGTATGAAGAAAGAAGTGAAGTTAGGTCTCTTGCTTTTACTCCTCCATCCCTTTCTCAATCCTGGTTACGCATGTGTTGCCAAACTGGGTATGACTTGGGCCTTCTGGTTTGGGAAAATTGTATGGCTAAAGAAGCAGCCATTAGAGCCCTACATATAAAATTGTTCTGTATGAGTTAAAGGTGTTGAGTATGAAAACCCTTTAACTGCTGTAAATAGAAAGAAGGTATGTACTCAGGAGGGCAGGTTAAGCCTGCTGCTGATTAGAAAGCACTCCAGAAGGACAGGCTGTTTTTGTCTAATCCATTTAAGATTGTGATGAGTCACCCCAGCTGGAATCTGCAGTCGTGACTGCTAAGTGACAAAGAACGAGTCGTTGGTGGATCTGTCTCCTTGGAGACACTCAGCCCTGGAGTTTACACAGAAGTTCAACTCTGCTGCAGAAAAAGTGTTTCAGAAGCTCCTATATCTTCTTCTGCCTAATGAGCTTGGGTTTGGAATCATGGGGAACGTTCTCAACAGTGCTAATGACCTAGAAAGCAAATTCTAAAGAACTGGCAGATCCAACAGGTGCATGTGAACTACCCGTGGAGCCTGGTGTTATCTGGATTTTCTTGCATGGTTTTCACGTGGTGAGTTCAGTTAAGAGGGCTGCTGTCTAACAGATTGTGTGCTGAAATCCCAGTAATTGCTGGACTATACCTGGCTTTCACTGGTAAATACTTGGCTGTTTACTAGTGTTTGGCTGTTGTTTTAGTCCCTGTAAATACGTCTGCTGTTAGTAGTGCAAGGAATTTGTAAGGTAAGTCTTTTTTAATGAGGCATTTCAGCAAGGTGTTATATAGAACTTGGCAGCTGCTGGGGAAGCTGTCCAAGCAGTTTATCTTCAGAGAAGTCCTAGCCCACGTGTGCCTTCTAAGGTGTGAGGGAAGATGGGCAGAAATAGCTTTGGAAACCTGGGCTGTAGCAATTGCAGAATTGCAGGAAAGCAGCATTTGGTGATCTTCCTGCTTTACACCTGACCATGAAGTCCAGTCCTGACAGAAATTCACAGCAGTACCTCTGTAGTTGAGATTTACTTGGGAAAGATAATATGAACTCTTCTAAATGCCCTCAAAATGAGATATCCCTGAACTACTTGGGGAGACATAGCTTGTAGTATGGTTGTCACATTCAGCTTTTACTCTGGGGAAAAAAAGCGCATCACTAGGGTAATTATGAAAGGGAAAATAATTTCTTTTTTTTTTTTTTTGTGTCTCTATACAAGAAGCGAACTCCTGAAATACTTAAATACAGAGAATGCCAAAAATATTCTTTGTTCATCAAAGTCAGCCATCACTGGATGCTCCATGAAACTTTAATTCAATTCCTGACAGCTTTCGAAGAATGGAAATTATAACCTAGTGCCATATGACACCCATTGGTCTGTAGCACACTGACGTTTTATGGTATAGTGGCTTTTATTCAGTAGTATATGATTCTGCTAATTTTCAAGTATATTACGTAGTTTAAAAGCTAACTGCTTCACAATTAATATTCACTGCTTTTGTGCAGTTCTTTTGACTGACTGACTGACAGAACAAGAAGCATAACTTTTAACCTAAATACTATGTTCTTTTTTTTTCCTGTTTGTTTTTATTTTAAGGTCAATTCTGGAAAAAGAGGGACCAAGGTCACTCTTCCGAGGGCTGGGTCCAAACTTGGTTGGAGTTGCACCATCAAGGTAAATAGTTAAACTATTGCTGAAAGACACATTGAAGGTACCAACCCAAATGTTGCAGTGCATTTGTGATTTCAGAAAAATAGGTCATGAAGTTATCCCATCTGTAAACAGATATTTCTGCATTTATACTGCACAGTATACATACCAAGAAATACTTCTAAAAATCTATTTTACACTTGGATAACATTGGAAGGTGCAGATTAAATAAGGCACTTAAATTCCAAGTCATTGCAAGAGCCACTCACCACGTGCTTGAAAAAACAAGAGAAAGTGGTGCAGAAAAATCTGTGGGATTAATATTTGCATTTTTCTAATACAGTCTGCTACCTCCCTGTGAATACATAAAAGTGCTTGCCAAACACTGAGTAGGAGCTGGGTGCCAGGGGAGAGGAGTACCTATCTGGTCCTTGATTGCCTAAATTCTTCTCAAATGAAAAACTGCAGCTGAAGGGGAAAGACGTGCATTGCTGCCACATAACCCTGAAGGGGTATGTGTCCCCTTTCTTTGTTTGTTTGTTTTTGAAATGGCAACAAAAGTCACTACAAAGTTTGTTTGTATTTGGAAGTCTTACAGGCACCTAAATGGTTTCCACATATACTTGTGACTGTCCCGTTCTTGGCAAGGCTGAAGATCTTTGTGCCTGGCAAATGTTAAAACTTGTTAGCAATTGGGAAGTTGGCAGATGTTCTCTGCCTGAAATTGAATCAGTTAAAAAGGAATTTGAAGAGTGGTGTACTCCCTCTCTGGCCTCTTGCCGAGTAGGTAGGATGTTCCCCCTGGAAGTGGGGAATCCTATTTCTGTACAGGTAATCTTTGCAGCAAGGGTCTGAATCCAAGACTGACTGCTTTTTCATGCAACTCATTCATGCTGTCTTTTGTGTTCCTTCATATTATTCCATAAGATTGGAATAAGGTACTTTATGGAAATTTTCAAACTGTAGCTACCAATATCCAGCTTTTTCTAGCAGTTCACTTCAAGGGGCTGTGACCTGAACATACTTGGTTCAGACAGCTTCTTAATCACCATATTGACGACTCTTGCAGATCAGCTGAGCTTCCTCTGCTCCTATGCATTATGTAGGGATTTGAGGTGTGTAAAAACTTTTTCATTTCAGTCCAGGGTTAAGTGTTTAAAGCGTGATGTGTTGCTAACGCAATTACAGTGCTGAAGAAATTTATGGAAAACATAGGCTATGGGTGGGAAAGTGACATTCTCAAGTTTATGAAGTGTGTTGAATGCCAGAGCTGGTATAGGTATCTGATCTGACTTGGTCTGCAAGACTGTGTTGCCTCCCATCTCAGAATTGGTGTGACAGTGAAATATTTCTACCCAGTGTCAAGTCAGATAGTGGCACTGTAGTGTAAGGAGGAAAAAAAGAAAAAAAGAAAAAAAAAAACCAAACCCAAACAAACAAAACCAAACCAAACAAACTGTGTCCTTGTAGATGGAAGTAGTCATGTGGAGGCCTCTTTGGAAAGAAAATCTTGTTTTCCTGTGGGCAGGGGGAAGAATAGTAAAGTGTCTAATTTGCTGTTGTGTGTATTGCATTGATTCTCTTACTCTTTTTTTTTTTTTTTTTTTTTTTCCTCTCCACAGAGCTGTCTACTTTGCATGCTACTCCAAAGCCAAAGAGCGATTTAATGGCATTTTTGTGCCCAACAGCAACATTGTGCACATCTGTTCTGCAGGTTCTGCAGGTATGTATTTGTAATTCATCTTCGGTATGGTCTGCAGCAATAGCCCAGTGTCCAGCTCTCCGCCAGCAGCAGGCAATACATGCATTGGTATCTGTGAGACTCTGAGATGCACCTTAATTTTTTAAAGTATTTATTCCAAGCTGTTGTTGCTCCAAGACTTCTTCTATCCCTCTCAGTAGTTAGGAAACTAATAGAATGAATCATAAGGTGGGGACTGGACTCTCAGTCTGTCTGTACAGGACCTAGGCTAACACACCAGTCTTGGCTGACAGCTCTGGGTAATCGTGGTGTGTGAATGAGTACAGAGGCCGGTATGTGGCGCATTCGGAAAATGTACGCTTAATTTGAGATTGTATATGCCAGAAAACAGGAGCTTGCTAGCTCCTAACTTGTCTACAGAGGAACTGTTTTCTTGTTCAACACTGAAATATTTCTAGATTGTTGTTTGCTAACTTGGGATGAACTTTTTTCCCAATTGCAATGCTATGGTAATGTCTCTGAACGTAAGAAAAAAAAATAATAGTAGACATGAGCAAACTTTTAGTACTCTTTTAGCCAAATTGTTTTAGGATGTTGTATTTTTCCTACCAGGGTAGGAAAAATAGTTTGTTCTTGTAGGAAAATTACTGCAGAAGAGCTCCACTAGTTCAAGCATCAGTCACCAGAGTGATCATTAAAAATAATCTTTCCCAAACTAATCCCTTAATTATGGGTGGGTTCTATTAATGAGCTGGCTCAATGGCACCACCTAGAGCTTTGGGGAAAACAAAAGACTAATACATATGTGTGTTCCTCGCAGGTTTCCTTTTTATTCTAAAACCCAGGCAGTAGTAAGCTATCTTGCCTACAGCAGTCTGTAGTACATATGAAGTACATATTAAAATAGGTGCAAAAAGGAAGAATCCTTTAAGAAATTCCTAGGCCGCTGGTCAACACCTGAAGTTTAACATGAAATGGTTCTCTGGCAAGAGAGAGACTGTAAGCTGCACACCTGCATGTCTTTTGAAACCTCTAGGTAGAGCTGGTAACACCTCTAGATAGGGCTGGTAACTAGAACTGTCTCACTGCCCAGTGTATAAAGTTCATGTTTGCCATGGCAATACACCGGCCTGGATTCAGCTTTTGGTTTTCTTTTCTCTTTTTCAGCCTTTATCACAAATTCCCTGATGAATCCTATATGGATGGTGAAAACCAGAATGCAACTGGAACGGAAGTAAGTAACTGATTGAGGGAAATTGGACACCACTGGGTGGCTAAGGGAGCCTCTAGAAAACTGAACTTTCACGGGTTTACTCATGGCTCTTTGATAGATCTTGCCCAGTTGTTTTGCTCTCAATTCCACCTTTCAAGCCACCATGCTTCTGCCTGGTCAGATGAAAGGTTAAGGTTCTGTGTATCCTACTTCGGTTTGATGCACAGTTACTATTGAGAAGGATGTGGAAGTTGCCTTGAGTGCTGAGTTAGGTTCAGTTTCTGGTTTCACTGTAAATCTTAAGTAAAGTTGGGCATAGCATTAATTTTCTCTCAGATTCCTGCTTACAGAATTTTCTGTACTTCAGGGGTTGATGTTGAGGGTAAATATTTCAAGGACTGAAGTGCTTTGATAGAGCAATAATAGAGGCTATGGAAAGGTCTGAAGAGCTCACGTGGGAGGCTGAGGATGAGGTTGCAGTCTGTGTCCCACTTGGCAACATCACTGGTACTGATCCTAGATCATACAGATGTGTGCGTTGCTGCAACGGACCAAGGGTACTGATACACAGCCACGTAGCTGTAAACAGAAGGGCTGATGTTTTTAAATTGTAATGAAGCCGCAGTAGTTTCATAAAAGGTTCTAGGGGAAATAAGAATCTGTTGCAGTGGTTTAATGTTCTTTTGCTTCCTTCAGCATTGTATTACTGTTAACCAGACCTCCTGAAAACAGAGAGGGAGTTTGACAGTAATATCTTTTAGTTGAGCGATTCACAGTCACTGGTGGATATCGAAGCAATGAGCAACTCTGCTAATAATGTGACTGCTTAGAATGGAAATTTCTTCCTCCAAGGACGTGTTAAGTCAGATAAGAAGGATCCTTTTAAGGCACCACAACTTATAAATAATTTATCACACTTAATTTCAGCACTTCACAGGGTGGCACCTTTGAACTGAGTGCTGCCTCTTAAAATGAAGGATCATTTCTCATGTAGCAGACCTCTGTCTCTTGGCCTGCTGAAGATGGCTTTAAATGAAATTACTAGTTTAAGACAAAGCAGTGTCTCTTCAATGCTTATTGTCTTTTAAAGCATTGGTGTGAACTGTGACAGGCTGGATAGAACTTGAGCTGAAAAAATTATGACGAGTATTAGTGAATTAACAAAGCCAAGTGTGCACTCTTAGCATGATAGTACTGCTCTATGCAGCTTCCCTACAAGATTTTTGGATTAAAACTTAGCAGAGAACCATTTGTGTAGTTATAGAAACTACGGAAAGCCAAGAGGTTTTTTTAGTATTAAAAATTCTTTTTCTGTGCTCATTATATACTCTGTTCTGTTTGTTTTTCAGAGTCAGGGGTTCAAAACCAATGAATGCTTTGCAGTGTGCTAGATATGTTTACCAGACAGAAGGTATCCGTGGCTTTTATAGGGGCCTGACCGCCTCCTATGCTGGGATTTCAGAGACCATTATCTGCTTTGCTATTTATGAAAGTTTAAAAAAGCACTTAAAGGAAGTCCAACTGCCCCCTTCCCCTCCTAATGGGACCGAAAGGAACTCAACAAACTTCTTTGGACTGATGTTTGCTGCTGCTGTTTCCAAGGGCTGTGCCTCTTGTATCGCTTATCCACACGGTATGTTAACTTTTCCGTTTATGACTGCAGTAGAACAGCTGTTGCCTGTAATCCAAGACAAATGATGGGGTTTAGGGCTGTAAAATTCTTAAGTCATTTGAATGGCCAAATGCATGTTACTGTGGCACGTGCATCTGCATTGGCATTTTCAGTGCTGGTCCCACCATTCCTCGTTAGCCACATGGTTGGTGATTGGGACTTGCTAGTTTAAAAACAACTTGAAAAATGTCAAAAAGAAATGGAATGCCTAATGATCTGTTCTCACTAGCAGCCTCATCTAGCTGAGTACCCACAGCCCTTGGGATTCTGTGATCAAGTGGTGGGAAACACTTGTGGGCTGAGCAGTATTATTCTTTTTGGGTAGATGTGAATGTTATCGTGGTTACATAGAAAGAGCAATATTGATTCTGTGAGCATCAGTGAAGCATTTAGTTCTGTAATAGCTTGAATGAGCAAATAATCCATTTATTCCACATGAAAGGGAACTCATCTTTAACTTTGCTTCTTGCCTGAAGGGCAATGTGTACAGGATTCCATGGCTGAAAGTACTGGCAGGCAATTGGTACAGGAAGGTTTTCGTGTCCCTGGGTTTTGCATATGCTTTCCTGGCAGTGGCATGTTTCTCAACAGGAAGGTTTAAACTTTGTTAACTTTGGGCTCTGTTTTACTTTTCTGCAGAGGTCATACGGACACGGCTGCGAGAAGAAGGCACTAAATACAAGACTTTCATTCAAACAGCACGTCTGGTAGCACGTGAAGAAGGCTATCTCGCCTTCTATAGAGGACTCTTTGCCCAACTCATCCGGCAGATACCAAACACAGCCATTGTGTTGTCCACCTATGAGTTAATTGTGTATCTGTTAGAAGACCATGCAAAGTAGCAGAGCCAAGACTCCTGTTACAGACTGTAGACCAACTTCTTTGTTGAACACATAGTCCTGTAAGAGACTGATGCAGGTGGCAGTGCTGGTGGAAAAACTGCAAGTCTGTGACCACCTGCTGGATATTTCCTTTTGGATTCATGCTTTCTGAAAGGTCTCAAGTCATTAACGTTAATAGTTAATTATAACTTTTTTTTAACTTAATGATAATTAAACTGCTACTAAATTAAATCACACTATTTAATTTAAGTATATGTTTGTCCTTTTCCTTAAGCACAGCCATATGTGGTCAAGGAATGTACCTCATACTTGGACTGATGTTCATTAAAACTGTATTAAAACAGGAGAAGAACTGGTTTGGAAGTTTGAAACTTTTGTCTTCTTACCACTGGAGTCAAGTCACTTTTTAGCACTGTAATAGCCTAATGCACAAATAACTTGGAGAGTTGTTCTGGTTTATTCAAGGTGCGTCGTTCATTGCTGTGTGAGTACCCTGGAGCGTTCAAGTAGGACTTCTTGGAGTATGTTTCTCTGTTTTGATGGTGTGAAATATGCACACCAGAACCTCTTGGAAAAGCCACTTACACTGGCAATATTGCTGGAATATGGTTGTGCAAGGCTTCTAGTAAAAATTTAATTACAGTACTGTGTGTACCTCTGCATCTGGGATACAGGCTTATGCTAGTGTGTGTAAACAGGTCTGTCTTGGCTTTTAGACCTTGCTTTTGTGAAGGACTGAGAGCGTAAGGACAGTCAGTGATTGTGGCCTGGCTGTCCTGTGGAAATTCCTTGAGATGGCAGTAACTTGGCCATGTATCCTGACCTCAGCCTTTTACTACGATGGGGCTTTTTTGTGTTACGCTTTCCTTATACTTCCGTGTTAGGGATCTGGAGAGTGGAAGAGAGGATAAGGCAGGTCCTCAACACAGACTAGAAATGCAGTTCTGGCTTCTGCTTTACAATATGATACTCGGGAATATGTCCCTCTTGGTTTGATGTCCTTGTAGAGCAGTGCTTATGTCATGGACATGTCACTGGAGTTAACGTGAAAAAAATCCACAGCCTAAGTAAAGCGTTTCTTTATGTTATTACTTGATTTCTCACTGAAGGAAATAAGGATTCGCCAGCTTAGTGCAGCCTGTTGGAGTTCTCGCGTTTCATACAGATATGATATCTGCCTTCCCCTTCAAAGACACAGTGTCAAAGGGGTATTTTTCAACAGTAGTCATGAATCAGTTCTTACCTTTCAGTTATAAATCAAATATGCTGCATACTTGAGATTAGTCCTTTCATAAATATTAGAATATGCCTTTAATGTTAGTAGTCTCTTTACCACTTGTATTGCAGCAATACCTTGCGATTAAAGTATTGTACATTAATAATTGCTGATAGTGCATGATAAAATACTTTAGAACTCAAATGGGTAGGTTTGTGTTTTGCTTTGGCCATACTATGCTCTCCTATTCATTAGTGTCATTTGCTTTGGCAGCTGAGACAAACACTACAGCATTTGAGGCCAGCTTCAGTCTTCCCTGCTGTTGAGCTGAACAATGAGCTTCTCATGATTTGAGCAGGTGTTGAGTTCTTGAGCATAAACAAGTGTTTACGGACATCTTTGACTTCAAGGACCATATAGAGCGGAGGTGGTGTTTGGACTTGGAAGGATCATGCAAAGCATTAAGAAACAGCCTAGTAGTGAGTAGGGCTGTCTGTCTTATAAAAAGACAGTTTTCAGGTTAGTGTTTTGTTGCAGAAATATTGCAGAAATACATCAGGGTTGATAACTGGATGCAAACCTTCATGTTTGTTCTCATTAGAACCCAGTTGATGACTGGTACTTGAGGTCATATTTGACATCAATGTGATGGAGGAGCATAGTGCAACGAGGGTAGAATGTGTATATACCTCATGATGAGGCAAAACTGCAAAAATAACTGATTTCTATTATATCTTACTGAAAAGAACATATCACGTTACTCCTAAGCTAAAATAGGAAACAGCTGAGTAACTAAAAACTGGCATGGCTTTTTTTCGGGAGACGATGAGCAGCAAAAGCTTTAGTCTCTTTATAGGAGTCAAAATTGTCATACAGTGCTGTTTCTATTTTTGAGAACTAGGACACTTGTGCTGCTACTTTGAAACGTTTTCTGAGATTTGCTTTCTTAAATTAGTATTCCTCTGTACTTGCAGTACACTAGCTCACTTTTAAAATGTTAGTCAAACGTGTAGACTGCTGATACCTTTTGAGAATGAGGGGAAGGAACTCAAACCCTTTTGAGGAGTTTGGGACTTGGTAAGAGAGAAAGCAAGAGAAAGTGAACAAATCCTTGTTCTGCCTAAATCTGATGGAAAATCAGTAATTCTGCTGGATTTTTGGTTTTTTTCTTTAAGCTTTGCTACCAATGCTGACAGAATTAGTCTTAATTTGATAGGGGGTTAATAAGCTATATTGGGAGCTAATAGAATTTCTAAATTAGTGTTGTTTATTCCTTTGTCCTTCCTCTCTACCAGAATTTTTAAAATTCACTAACCCTTGATTCCTTAACCCTGGAAAGAGTTAAAATTTTTTAGGTGATGCTCTGTGAGCAATCCCATTTATGTCACTGGAATAAGCCTATTACCAGAGGGAAGAATTTGAAGTATTTCAAATAAGTATTTCTGGTTGTGAAAGAAAAATCATGGTTCATTCCACTTCAACTTCCACAGAAAGTCAATTCCATGGAAGGTAGGTAAATTTGTTACTGGTTAGAATTTCCTGGGTGGTTTCCCTCCAGGTTTAGGCTTCATTACTAGACCCTTTGTAGCTTAATTATCAGTAAGGTGATGAAACTATGGTCTTATCTGAAGTAACCACGAAGTTTCCATTAACTGAGTCTGTTCCTGTTCATAAATTAACACTTAAATTGAAATTACAAACACTCTGTTGCTACAATAGTATGAGCTACTCATGTAGATCATGTACTTTGGGAGAATTTCTTAGGCGTTTGAAGATGTAGTCATTAATCTTCTCAAGTCCTTACACTATAAGACTTACTGCCTCCCTTTAGGTACCCATGGTTGCCTTGATACCCCTCAAAATTATCTGCATTTACTGATGGTTGTGATACATGCTTGTATTGTGATTGTGCCCCTCACCGTGATTTATAGTTGTTTTGCACAAGTTCCTCATTAGCCTCTTTAAGGAGGAAACTTTTGGTAAACAATGCATCTGTGGTTGGTCTCATACTACAGATAGAGTTGATAGGAAGGGAGGGACTTCTGTAGAAAAAATACACAAGCTCTCAAGTACAGAAGTCCTAGAGGACTTGCGGAAGGACCTGATGCGCCAAATGACTGGGTGGTTCTTCCTCCTTTCCCTGTCACTTGGTCTCATAATCCCTAAATAATTGAGCTAAGCAATGGAAGAGAAAGTGAAAAATTATGCCCCCCTTGCATTTATCAAGAGGAAATAGTCACTTTTACTACTTATAATTAATTTCCATGGTTAAATCTGTGGAGATAGAAATGGAACGGTTAAGACCCCAGTAACAGTTAAGACAAGCTTAAAAGTACAGCTTACTTCCAGTATGAATATTTGTCTATGAAGAGCTTTTCCATTTGTGGCTTTTTAAAAACATAATGTTGACACAACTTGGTTCTCCTGAATTTTAAGCAGTTCTCTCTATTGTGCTGAGAGGTTTTTTTGTTTTTAACCAGGAAAACAGCTAGGCACTTTGCAGTCAGTCTTGTATTTTGGAGAGGTCTTACCCCTTACCTTCATGTAAAAGCAGCGCACAACTGTCAAACCACCAACTCTAAGAACCAGTGAATCTCACCCATGCGTGCTGAGAGGGGCAGAGCGTAAATGGGTGTTACTTTGCTTTCTAGGGGAGAGCTTCTGAACAAGTCTGACCTAGGAACCACTCCCAGCAGAGATACGGGGGCTTTCTGCAAAATTGTGTTGTTTATTAATCTATGCAGAGAGAGGGAAAGTCTAGAGCAGCAGTCTTCAACTTCTGGCTCACAGGTAACAAGCTGCCCACAAAGCCCTGTGCTTGCAGTCCTGCTCTACTTGCCGTACTAGCCCTTGGCTAAAGTGAGATGTTCTTTGCAGCGCATGGCTTGCTGAGTAAGGTTGATCGAGGACGACAAAGGGGTGATAACCCGTGCTCTAAAATCAGTGGGGAAGGTATAGTAGTGTAACTGGAGGGATGTCCCATTTTCCCCAGACAACTGGGTGGTTTGGTGCAAAAGTACATCCTGATAAAGACCCATTCTCTTGGAACTGTCTCTTCTTCCTCTGCCCATTTTGTTTCCGTAATTTGCCAAAACATCTCTCCTTTTTCCCCACAAAAATGTATGTTAAATTTAATCGCCCATTCTATGCTGTGTTGTAGACCCCGTTGTTTCCAGTTTCGCTTGTGCAAGTGGCCCTTGGAGGGGAATCCTGAGGTGGAGGTGTAGCTGGTAAAGCCCTGCGCCAGGCTCGGGCCTGTAGCAGCGTCCATCCTTCACCGGGGGCTTCTCGGCCTCGCGCTCCGCCAGGGCCGCCACCTATAAGGGCTGGAGCTGCTTTTGTAATACAGAACGGGCCGCGTCTAAATTTAGGGAAAAAAATAAAATAAAAA
>NW_009260790.1:227066-257729 GCF_000687185.1 Egretta garzetta
TGGCTGGGTACGTTTTTCCGTATCCCCTGGAATTGCTTCGTCTCTTTGTGTGCCGGCGCTGAACATCAAGGACTTGCCTGCTGTGGGAGCTGTGCTGAGGAAAGCTGAAACGTTTCCCTCCCTCCGGTCCCTGGTCCAGAGGCTGGCGTTGCTGGTAACAGTATGACAGAGGTTGCTGAAGGCAACAAAGAAAAAAACTGAAGGAAAAAAGAGGTTTTTCTCTTGTTTTCTGACGTGTTTGAGGCAGGGAAAGAAAATGTTTTGCTGCTTGTGTTGGTTGATTTGGAGGTGAAAGCGTGATTGCAGGGGGAGCAGTGGGAGAGTGCCGTGGATTAGTGCAGTGCTAAAACTTGGGAAGATTACATAGAAGTCAAAGTTGTCAGGTAGTGACCAAAATTCTTTGCTCATTTGTTTCTTAATGGCATGGAACGTTTCTGACCTTAAAACACATTTAAACAGATCAGTTGAAAACAAGGTTTGAAAGGGAGGAGAGAAGTCGGGATACAGATTTCAGAAAAGGAGTAGAGCTTGATTTGACAGATTTTAATCTAGCATAGCTTGAAATGAATGTAGGAATATATGGAGTAAGAGGCACTTTAGACTGCGTGAAGAACAGGCTTGAGCAGTCCACATCTGTTGAGTGCTTCTGTTGGAGTAAAAGGCAGTCCCAAGGGCTTGTTGCATTAAGGTTCACTTCAAATGCACGCTTTGAAGTAGAAGCATATTTCTATATCCACCATAAAATACTTAAGGTTTGCTCTAATGCATTTGCTGGTTATACAACCATATAAATAGTCAGTGGTATATTAGCCCATATGCAAGACTTGGCATTTCTGTGGCATATTTAGGGCAGCTAAGAAATACTGCTTTAGTGGCCTAAAGCAATCCCCAGTGAAGCAGGCAGCCTTTCTTTGACCCAGTTGAGGCTAACGTCTTTTGAGGGAAGAGATTGGCTTTGTTTTGCTTAAGTTCATCAAAAGGTCTCTGGAATGGAAAGCATTTCTTCCCAAGTCCTTGAAAACTGCTGGTGAGCTGTAAATATTTTCAGGAGGTGACCTTGATAATTCTTTGGGGCTACGTATTTGTGGTTCTCCATACTATTCTGATATTGCCTATAATTGCATTACAACCTATGACACTGTACTAGAAATCTGGTCTTGTGGCTCAGTCTTCAACCCTGTCTACAACTGCTAGTTCTGAGCAAACGCACCTATGATATAGTTTGCCTGCTGGAATCTAGACAGCTGTAATGTGTTTTTCTCACATTGGAAAATGGGGTTTAGCATTGGGTCTGCACTGGCAGACCCTTTTATTGACAGGTGATGGACATGGGCATGGCTTGGAATTAAGGCAGCTGAGTGAGCTGCCACCCAGGAGCTTCCCTAAATTGTGCTCTGAACACGGTATCAGGCTCGGTGAGCTTCTGTTAACTCAGTCATGCTGCCCATACTGTGCCATGGGCTTGCTCCGTACTTCGGAGCTTTGGCAGCTTGGTGATGTTAAACTGCCATCAGATGTTGTTCTGATCAAAACTGACCTGTGCAAAAAAGCTTCTCTTCCTAGTGTGTTTTTTCTTCAGATTTGCTGGAACAGCTGTTTCTAGAATCGCTTTGTAATCCAGTTGTGCCAGAATGAAGAGTCCTGCTTTAAATACTTTTAATGAAGAATTGTTTTTTCTTTTAATCTTTGGCAGAGGATGAGGGTAACCCAGCAAAGAATTGCACATCCACCTGTGGCCGCTTTTAAGAATATGGAAAAACAAACATCTTCATCTTCTGACCTAGTAGTAAAGGCGGGAGGGAATAGATGTAAATAAAAATAGTTAGGAAACCAGTTTATTATTATCAGGTAACTGATTCGACCTGCACTTATCAGGGAGACTGTCGTTCTGGCAATCCATTAAAAGTGTGGGCTTAAGCGTGACCTTAAATTTATGCATAAATGGGGAATAGTGGACGGTGTTGGGAGTTGGAAGGAATGCAAGTTCCTTCTTATGTTACATGAGAGACACAAACGAGTTGCTAAACAGGGTTTGTCAATGGGTATGCCTGCAGTCTGATTTTTGCAAGCACTATGGACGGGACAGAAAGCTTGTTAGCAAAGGAGTCCGATAGCCTCTCACAAAGGAACATTTTGTCATATTGTCTGAGCAGTATCAGACATTTAGATGTTGCTCTCATAACTGAGTTTACTCCAGGCATGTCCCCTCTGTGTTGTCTTAAGCAAAGATCTTCTACCTGCAAAACAATTTGTCCTGGGAATTTTTTCTAGCTTGTTTGGTTGTGCAGGTTACATATTGAGTTAGCACTGCAAGTCAGCTGTTAATGGAATCTCTCTGTGCAGTAATTCAATCGCTGCTTGCTGCTCAGATTTTGTTTTGCAGGGTGGTTCATTGTCCAGTGAAGCTAATTCGGGTTAATACAGTGTTAGATTATGAACTCTGAGGGATGATTTGCCTAGTGTTTTGCAAAGGATTGAGCACAGGGTAAATGCTTATACGGGTTTTGCGTTGTCTTTCTTCTCCTAACAGAATGTCTGACTTCAGAAGCAATGTGTGCTCTGGCTTATTACGTTCAGCTGCTGCCTGAATTCAGTCGAGGTATATATAGTTCCAAAGTAATTAAATCCGTAGCTGAGAGTCTTTCCAAATGCAGTACTTGTTTTTTGATTTTAAAGCCCTATGCGATTACTAGAAAATTAGCGCCCTACCTACCTGTTCTTGCCTCAAATGAACTTTTTTTTTCCTTCTTCTATTTTCATCCAGCAGGTTGGGAATTTATGATTTTTTGTGCCTATTTCTGTGGCAACAGATTATAGGTTCACAGAAGGAAGGATTTTATTGCTTTTTATCCTAAATAATCCAGGATGTAGCAATTTCTTTTGCATACATTGTGAGGAAGAAGGGCTGCTATTTAACCCTTGGTAGCACTTCCTCAGCCTCATGAGTGACAAATGGAATCCTGTTTGGAAAAGATGGAAAGGCCTCTAGTATACTAAGGATTTGGTCTCTGGTATTGGCAAGTTCTCAAATAGGGTTTGGCATTGGTTCTTTTTTTGCTTTATAGTATGCATGCTTTACTAAATTTTTTTTGGTCTGTGCTTTCCACTTCTGTGTTATCCCTGAAATTCGTGCTTCTACCTACTTTGTTGTGTCATGGACAAGTTAGAGACTGAAGTGTGGTGTGTCTTATTGCCATGGGTGCCAGAGGATGGTGCCACCGCGGCATGAAGGTGGAATTGTAGCACTTTGCACAATACCTGGGACCTATGCAATAACCTACATCAGAGGATGGAGTCTGGGTTGTGCTTGCTATCAGTCTCTGTTCAAGGTGTGGTAGGACTTGTACTTCAGAGGTTAACATGCTGAAGCCCATGCGTTATATTTTCATAACTTTTACCCCTATGGTAGATGAAACTGGGACCAGCAGGTGTTGCTGTCCATCCTTCATATGGCTGTTTTGACATGTACTTTGCTTGGCTTTTGGACAGCGATAGCTCCTGGATAACTTGGACTAGGGACCTAGATTTCTCTCTGGTTTAAACTTTTTTTTTTTTGCCTGACAGTTTCAATGGTGGTATTTTTAACTCGGATCACTTAACTGTTTTGAGCGCCCTTGGCAATGAACAGAGTTGAGCAGTGAATATTCATTTTAAGAGGGGTGTGGGTGTATGCATCTATTTTGAGATGAGAATCTTGTCACCCTAGTAGCTCCAGCCATTTTCTTTCAGCAACTGGCAGGGAATCCTCTGTGCACTCTGGCTTTTTCGGCTTCTTTCTGGTGCTTCATTTCAAGCTTATCCGTGTCGTTAGTACTTAAACAGGAGGCCCAAGCATCACTGTGAGGGTTTGGCATTTTGTGAACCAAGTTTCAAGACATGGTCTATGGAAATGGGAAGGGGGAAGAGTCTTAACTGTAGGCATCCAACTACAAAGGTGATGGCTGAGAGAGAAGCCAGCTTAACTAAGGAGGGGAACCACCTGCCTGTTTGGTTGCAGGGTGGCAGACAACATTTCTGCAGCATTTAGAAGATGTTTCGTGATAGAATATTTGTAGCAGCAGAGAATGTTTCCTAGAGTAGGAAGAAGAGAAGTTGCTCTCAACCGGTGAGCACTTTGGCTACCATTACTTGCTTTCCAAGCCCTCAGTGAGCCCCCCTGCTTGGTTGCTTTCACTCTGCTTTAGAAGCTGTCCAGCTGTCCCACGTGGTGGAGTTGGGCAGCAAACGGGGCTGGTGGCAGCTGGGTCCATCTGTCTGCATAGCTGCCATGGTGAGTCCCTGCCCCGGCCTTGCATGAACAGCTGCCCTCCCTTGGAGGTGTGACTGGGACAGGTTCTGGTAAAACCCAGACAGCCGGGCTGCGTTGCCTTGACCTGCCAGGAAGCTTCCTCTCCTACCGAGTTTCAAGACAAATGGAGACCTTCTTTAGCAGGCAGGCTCAAGGGCCAGGCCACTGAAGTTCTTTGCTCAAACATCCATCACAACCTGTAGCAAGGAGGCCATGTCACAGCTGTTTGTTTTTAAAAAACAAGGGGGTCATGGATCCAGGTCAGTCTTCGTCTCTTCAGTTCCAGTGCATAAAAACTGTAGAAGATACGTTCATTCCTCAGTTCCTTCTTGTGTATCTAAAGCTGTGAAGCAACAGCTATCTACAGTTCCTGAACCTTGGGATAATTTGATATGCCCTTCTCCTTGAAAAATTTCCTAACCAGCAAGGCAGATAAAACTGTAAGCATGAGCCCATTTCCAAGGTTTCTAAGTAGCATCATATGTGGTTCTTGTGGATCATAACTTCCAGAATCCTGTGTATTAAGCAGCAACTCTGCTTCACCCTTCGCATATATTAACTGCTGATTATGGAGAGGATTTGCACCCTCAAATATGCCTCTGAAAAACACTGAAGTGGGTTATTCACAAATTTGTTATTAAAGTTCTGGCATGTCCGTGGTACTAGCACAAAGAGATGCAAGCATCAGGCAGAAATTTATTTCTACTTTGATAGTCCCATCTTTTCATTGCTAAAATGCCTACTCTGAGTCATGCCATTAAACATACTGAATGAGAAGATTGATTGTTATTCCAGTCTCTCTTGCATTTCCCTGTTTGAAAGCCATTGCTTTTCTCTGCATCAACTGAATTCAGTGCTGATGCCTGACACATTTCCTTTCCTCACAGGAAGAAGCCCACACACGTGACAGTGAACTGCTGGTTCTGCAATCAGGACACGGTAGTGCCATATGGGAATCGCAACTGCTGGGACTGCCCCAACTGTGAGCAGTACAATGGGTTCCAAGAGGTACTGTGAAAAATTGCTTGATGAGTGGCTGGGAAGGTGCATACCCTGTGGAACAGTGCTTGCGGGAAAACCCTGCTCCTCATTTAAGATGATACAGGCCCAGTGCAGATGAATATCCAGCTGTTTGACAGCTGGCAGCTCTGTGCTGAGCACCTGTGAACTCAGCAGCTGATCACTTGATCAAATTTGAGAAAGAATCCACTGTGCTGGGATGTGCTGACATAGCATGATAAAGGCAATTTTTCCTCTCTTCCTTCAAAGGGCAAAAAGGACCTTGACATTTTCACCAATATCTCTTAAGAATCTTTTTTTTAATATACAGAACAATTGTTCTCTACATCTGTATTTTGGAACAGCTGAATTGCTTTATTTAGGGTATTGAATAACAAAGGCTGCCTTAAACCAAAATCCATCACCAACTGCTTGCGATAGGTGTATAGAACAGTGGATGGAGGAGAAGATTTGAAGTATTTTGTCTCTTTTTTTTTTTTTTTTTTTTTTTAACTTATTTCTTTTGTTACATAGGTGAATGCATGGAGTGCAGAGCTCCTGACAGAGCTTAGGGAATCTTGTTATCAACCAGAGGATACCTAGATTTGATTTTATGATCTCATTTTTGCTTTCCCTCCTGTCTCCCTTTTTGCTTCTTCTCAGAATGGAGACTACAACAAGCCCATCCCTGCTCAGTACATGGAACACCTTAACCATGTTGTGTCAGGTGCTACAACTTTCTGTGATCCTACCAAACCGCAGCAGTGGGTGAGCAGCCAAATTCTGCTTTGCAAGAAATGCAACAACCATCAAACCACAAAGATCAAACAGCTGGCTTCGTTCTCACCAAGGGAGGAGGTGAGTGTTCATTAGGGACTGGCATCACAGGAGAATGTTTGTCCAAGGCATTCCCATACATGTATCTGCTATTCCTGCTCTTTAATTCCTGCTCTGATTAATTTGGTCTGGAATAATTTATTTTGTCTGGCTTTGCAAATGGTACCATGCTGCAGCCTAGTAAGCAGGAGAGAGAGGAATTTTTCAATGTGCTATGGAATGACACTCCAGTAGTCATCAGCAGCACTATGTGGCACTCCAGTGCAGAGGAGGTTACTGATTAGCATTGCGAATTTACCTAATCCTACTCCAAAGCCAGAAGGTAATGACCTGTTCTAGATGGATACTGGAAGTTGAAGCTTGAGCCCAAAACCAAGCATGCATATTGCTGAGATCAGCTTACAGCTCCAGTACTTACCATTGACCCAGCTGAGCTTACAGGATCTGGTAGGCACAACACCCTTGAACCCTTAATAGATTTTGTTTTTCCTGAGGCCTTGGCTGTGCTGCTCTGCTTTTGCTAGTGGAGTGGGAGAGGAATCCTGTGCAGCTACATCATCTCCCTGGTTAGGTATTTGTGCCTAGGAGGGCAAAGGGATTTAAATTACAGCAGCAGGAATAGGATAGTGGGGTTTCTCCTTCACAGTTTTATGGCTCCCCAAAGTTTCATGCAGAGTTAGCTTTCAACCATGGTCAAACCTTGGGGTTGTAAGACTGCACTACAGAGGGATACATTCATCCTCTGGGTTGCCTAATCCAGTCTGCTCTGTGTAATTGTAATGAGTTTAATGACTCCCAGGGAACAGATGTAAATTTGATCATGCTTAATGAGAACATCTTTGTCTGATTCCCTTTTCTCAGCTTTATTTCTAGTCCTTGCCTCTTGCCCGACCTATCCACTTGCTCAGGTAATGGCAGCCTTTGGCCCCTTTTTAGGCATTCAGTGAACTGCAGTGACTGTGTCAGTTAAGAGACTTGGAATTAATGTTATCCAACATGGTTAGATACGTGTGTCAGTGACAGCAATGGCCTCGCAGCATCGCTGGCCTGTCCAGTAAGGGGTGAGCCTGCTGCTACTAGTCTCTGCCATGTGATTCCTTCTTGATTCCGGCAGATGGAGCCCATGAAGCTGCTGCAGCAAGTCCTCAGGCAGCTGCAATGCATCTTTTTACTTCCCTTTCCCAAAGAAGCTGCATGCTTTTAGCTGCATGCTTTGATACAAGGATCTTGATAGAGGCTGGGAGTGGAGATGGAAGAGCCCTAGGAGTTTCTGTGATAAGTGATGTGTCCACTGTAGTGAGGCTGAAAAGCATACCTTTGGCCCTACTCACTGTCTGCTTTTACAAGTGGAATTGATGATTTATGGAGCTTGTCTCACCACGGTCTTCAAACAATGACAGCCGCTGAGTCTGGGGCTGAGTTTTGGAAGAGGCTTGTCTCTTTCTCCAGCACAGTGGTATGAAGGGGCAACAGGCCTTTTGGATCTCCTCATTTGAGGAGGGGAAGAGCAATTCTAGTTTTTTGTCTTGTCTTCTGTGATGGGTTCACAAGGTCTTGACAAAGACAGCAAATTGCACCACAGAAATTCAGCATCCCAAAATTGGGCCACAGCAGCCGTTTCCAAGGGCTGTTTTGTCTCTTCTGGAACATGGAGGTTGGGTCTGGGTATGTGAAGTTGGTTGTATGGCTGGCCTCCAGCTTGGTCACTGTTGCGGCCTGGCTGCAGGGGGCTGTTCCTCTGGAGATTGGAAGCATGCCTTGCTCGCATGTCAGTAGCAAGCATGATAACTGGTGAGGGACCTGCAGTTCTCACCTACTTTTCCTCTCCTATTCTCTCACCAGGGCAAATACGATGAGGAGATTGAGGTGTATAAGCACCATCTGGAGCAGACCTACAAACTGTGCCGTCCATGCCAGGCTGCTGTGGAGTATTACATAAAACATCAGAATCGGCAGCTCCGGGCGCTGTTGCTCAGCCACCATTTCAAGCGCCGTGAAACAGACAAGACCTATACTCAGGTACATAGGGGGAGAGATGAGGGAATTTAGGGGGAAGTGCAGAGAAATAGATACCTCTGCACCTGGGTTTGCTGCTGGGAAGGGAAGGCAGCAGCCTTGGGCTGTCTAACTCTGGGAGCATGGGTGCATGGCAGAAGTTTAGAAGAGCACAGGATAGTTGCCACAGATGGCTCCTGATGTTAGTTTGAGGTTTTCCTCTTGCTGGTGTCATTCAGTGTAATTGCCAGAAGGTAAGTCTAATGTAATAATAAGAACAGAGTGGAAGAAAAACAGTGGGACAGGCAGAAAAGGGGAGGTAGGGAAGCAAATTTATGAGTACAGTGCGGGAAACTACGGAGTACGTGGGGGGTGAAAGAAGTAAGAACGATGGGAAGTGAATTATGACCACCTTCTTACCTCACTGCCCTGCTGTTGCTCTTTGCTAGTCTACAATATCCCATGTGGTGTCAGCCCAGTACAGAGACTTATAAGGACTTGAGCAAAACTGTCCAGTAACCGTACAGTCTGGGAGTGTTTCATAAAGCACTGTTTCAAAACCTTATTATAGTTCATTCAGCTTCTGACAAGGTGTTCTGTGCTTCCTCTGCAGAATTTATATTCATCCTCCTCTTCTGCTTCCATAACCACACCAGCTCAGGTGATATTTCTGCGGTTCTTGGCCTTCCTCAGCTGTGCGTTCCTGGTTCTCATGGCCTTGTATGGGTCAGGCGACCCCTTCTCACTCAGTGCAGCAGTCCCTGCTCCTGTCTCCTCTGGTCCAGCATCCATTCACAACAGGACTGACACAAGCTCACATGCAGACTTGGAAAATGGCACTTCTGTGACGGTGGCAGGCTGGCGGAAGCTGCTGCGCCTGCTCCCAGAACAGATGGTGGAGAACCTGAGCGTCGCATGGGCTTACGGGAAGAATCACCAGATGGCAGTCACTGTCCTCGGGCTGTTCACCTGCCTGTTGGCCATGTTCTTAGCTGGACGGATCAGGTGGGTGTGCTCTTTTCTTCTGTTTCACTTCAAGGAAAACTGCGTTATATAAGGTGGAGATCTTTTGCCCTGTCTTGACTCAGTGAGCCGGGGTAAATATTTGCTGGAATGGCAAACATAGTGCTGGGTGGCACAGTTGTCCTTGTTATTCTTTGGGTTGCCAGCCATCTGGATGGAGATAGCAGAGCTTGCTTTGGATCTGTGCCTTGGTTCATTCAATTTAAGCTTGAATTACTGTGCAGCTCTGTATCTGGTAGAGAATGGAACTGACCGATTCGGGTATTTGCCACAGCAGTGGGAAGGGCTGCAGATGATATAACTGTAGTAAGAGATAGTGCATAACCTGCTCAGTCTGTGTACCCTCCCCACCTTCCTTGTCCTTCCTCAGGACCAGGGGAGTTTGTTGGTGTTTAAACTCTTACCTTGTGTCTTGTTGGGTTTCTTTTTGGCATTGCAGGCTCCGGAGAATTGATGCGTTTGCTTCAGTCTTGTGGTTCGTAGTGATGAGTCTGCATTTAGCTGAGAGGTACCTGAAGACAGAAACACCCAACTGGCTGGACACAGCCAAATTTGGCACCACATCCTTGTGCTGCTTGGTGGGCTTCACTGCAGCAGTGGCTACGCGGAAATCAACGGGCCATCGGAGATACCGGCCCCGAAGGTCAGAGCCAGAGCAATGACGCTGGGGGAAGGAGGAAAAAAAGCCTTGTGAACTCTTTGCGACTGGTGCTTCTCTCTCCTCTTTTTATTTTCCCTTCCTCTTTTTCTTTTTTTTTTAATTAGATAAGCAGTGAAGATCTTTTCTTCCTTTATATATTTTTTTTCTTTTTTCCTTTTTTTCCCATCCTTGTTTCCCACTGTGCTAGCTGCTTGGAGCATTTCCACTGCTGGTGCTAGCCAAGGAAGCTACTTCTGCTGTCTCCATTCTCCCTTCCTCCTGAATCCTACGTCAGCAGTGCAAATAATCCAACTTCCCCAGAGCCAGTTCTTCCAGCAGCTGCTTCACAAACTGCTCCATAAATGCAGCCTACTTCCCATTCTGCTCCTCCAGCCAAAGAGATTCTGGCTTCTGTCCATCCTTAGCCAGTCACAGAGGAATCCTCTGCCTTGATCCTCCATGGGGCCCAGGCCGCCTTCACTTTTCTAATGGTGCTGGTCATTTTAATTTTGAACTGATGGGAACTTGCCTTTGGATTCAGAGTCCTCGTAACGTGTGCTGTAGTAACACTGCATGGTGTACAGGCATGCGAGGAGGGGACCACGCGTAGTCAATAACCTGGTTCTTCTTGCCTTCCACTGTGTAGCATCACTTAACTGCATGCTCTCTCGCTCTGCCATTCTCCTATGACTCCTATTTTAAATGGAGAGGCGTCCTTAAGTGCTTTTGACTGGAACTTCAATGATTTATATAAAAGGGTGCTTTAAAAGATGATGTAGCTCAGGGTGTCTTGATTGAATATCTGAAAGCATTCAGCTGTTTTAGGCTAAATTTTCAAATATACCAGTGGTTGTTGCTTTCTATGCTGGTTTTCTTTGGGTTTTTTACCCACCCATCCCTAACACGCCCCAAGAAGCATCTGTGTAAAAGCACAATTGGATAAAAATGCCTGTGTTCATCTGCTCCTGTAGCCTTAGAGAAGAAATGTGGGACTAACAACCACATGGTATGGTATATGATCAGCTTTCATTGTATGTCACTACTTATTCAGTCAATGTTTTCCTTATCATTGAGAACACAGATTAGGAGGATGTGCGGTAGGAAGGGGTGGGACCCTCTGCTGTTGGACCGTGTGGCAATATAGATGGCTTTTTCTTCTTACTTGGAGGGGTTCTTTTTTTGAAGTCTGGCATTGGTGCTAATGCTGCTGAAGAAAGGGGTCTGGAAATTGTGACTTTGAGTTGAGTACCTGGCAGTCCTCCACTGAAAGCTGGAATGACTGGATGTTACTGTGGGGAGGAAAGAGCTTTCAGCTGCTTGGGTTTTTGTAGGATTAACTTGTTGGAATAACTCTTAGGATAAGCAGTCTGATTATCCTGCACTGGTTTTTGCAAGGCACTCCACTGAGTGGATTTGGGTGTTTCAAGAGGAAATAGCGTTGTTACAGAAGATCTGCTATTCTGTTCAGAATAGCACCATGGAACTTGCCACACTAATAGTCTGATATAAGCTAATTGGGTATCTTGATCTTCCTATGTATGAACTCTAAAATAATCAGAATGGAGCTCTTGCTATGAAGTATCTGCATCTCCCACTGAAAGATTCAGACACTACTGGATGCTGCAGATGCTTCTGAAACTATAGAAGCTTTTTTAAAGGAAACAAAGGGTATTTTGCAGCTTTTCATAGTTATTGTTCTTCAAAGCGGTATTCATTGTGAAAGCAGAAAGGTAGCACTAACAAAAGCTCTGCAGAGATTCGTTAACAATAAGCCAAGTTGAATGTGTCATGGAAAGGTACAGCTCCTGGCTGAAGGACCATGTGCCTGTAACTTAACAACTGGCGTGGGAAGGGGACACACAAACCTGCTTCCCATGCGTGCTCTCCTTTGGAACTTTTTTCCTGGTGCCTTCAGATAACTGCAATATCCACCTCCAAGCAAACAGAACAGCTTTCTCCATTCTGGTGCTTGTGAATGATGCTGCTCTGAGGGTTGTTTACTTACTTGACCACAAAAGGAATCCAGCATCTCCAAAGTCTGGTTCCACTCTTCCGTGTTCCCATCACTTAGCAATCCTGACCCAAAAGGTTTGTCTTCCAGCTCACAGTCACAGATCATTTCTTGTACCGGTCTCAGACTTTCAAAGTGCTAAATACTACACAAACTATTATGTCCCATTTTCCACTAGGACAGTTTATTGAACTTAGAGAATTGTTTCAGAGTACAAGAAATTATGTGACTTCATCAAAACAGGAAAATAGCCAGCAGAAATGTGCAAGATCCTCAGTGCTGGGTTAGACTTTCACAATCACTCTGGTGCCTCTTTCCTACTCTCTGCTAGGAGATTTAGTAGGAAATGTTCCTTTAAAATCCAGTCTTTTTTCTGTACCTGTCAGCCTGTTGGAGCAGGGAGCAATGTTAAGACAGATGGTAGTAGGCTGGTGAAAGGACAGGAAGTGGCAGGGGGAAGAAAAAGAGGGGACAATTTTGTGTATGGATGTGCTATCGCTGTCTACTCAGCTTTCCTTTCAGTGCAGTGATGGCTTTAATGTTTTCACCCCTGAAAAACTCCCCACTGCAGTGGCCCTTCCAACACTGTTGTTCTGCAGCCCATCCACTGTTAAAAGTGAGGTGAACAAAGCCACCGAGTGAAATGGACACTGGAATCAAATCCAGTGCCAGCTCTGCCATCTTCTAAACAAGCTGCACAGAAGACCCAGGAAACCTTGAGCTACTATGTCCATTAAGTGAAATAAGACATCTAGACTTTTTTTTTTGTTCCTCCCTTCTTCCTGCTTCAGTACTTTTAAGTTTCCCCCATAAAGTTAAACATCGGAAAAGACTCATGTTTCTATTGAGCTGTAATTGTCTTCTGCACTTACCTATAGAAGTTGGATTGAAAGTTCCTGCTAGGTTCTAGCACATGAACATGAAGCCGCCTGGTGTGGCAGAGGTGAGCAGTTGCTCTTGCTGCTCTGCTGTCAAGTATGCCCAAATGATGGGAGGAATCTCATTTAGAAGGATATATTGAGACCACTAGAATGAGGAGGGGTCTGAACAACTGACAAACTGTTAAAATGTGGGGGGATGGTCATGGTAATGTCATGCCTGATTTCTAATGGCAATATCTTTTTTTTTTTTTTTTGTAAGAATAAAATTAATCTGTCCAAATTTTCTTGCCCAGTTGCAAGGGAACCCTTTAAGTGGCAGCCTCTAAAGATGCTTTGCTTTCAGGAGCTGAAAGTCAAGGCTGTATTAAGTTTCACTTTGTCCATTTCATGTGGCTGCCTATCTCTCCTATCTCTTCTGAGCGGCTGTTTTCCTCCCCTTTTTGCAGCACTTTTTTTTTTTTTTTTTTTTTTTTTTTTTCAGTTTAAACATGCCCTGGCTTTGAGCCCCCTGGGGTCTGGCAACTTTCATGATGTTTTGCTGTTAAGTGTTACGTTGTTCTCCTGTGCCTGATCTTTTCTTCTATTCTCTTGTCTTTTTTTCCTGTGCAGTACTGTGATGGGGTGGGGAGGATGCACGCTAGATACAAGGAAGAGGCAGTTTGTAGAACTTTGGGAAGGATGGAGTGGGGTTTGCACTGTGAAGCCTAAATAATACGGTTAAGAAATATTTTAGCTCTGTTTGCACAGCAAGTGCAAGTCTATACTGAAAGATTTTAAAATCTTCATCTGGGAGATATGTTAACTGCAACTGACATGCAAGCAAGAAATCCATTTTTCTTCACTTTATGCAGATTAATACAAATGAAGTATATTTACAAGTTACACTAATTTTACATGTCCGAACATCAGAAAGCTACTTCAGTTTATGGCCAAGCTGTACAGCTGAAGCCCTGGTCTCTGTGGTGCTTTGTCTACAACTTACAATTGCAGAACTTTGGGACTCAAAAGCGAAAGAAAATAACAAAACACATATTGAAGTGTAGTTCAATTTTAATGCCAAAGAAGCTTTGCTCAGGTGTCAGCTTATTTTCCCTGCTTGTTGGTGCCTCAGCATGTCTGTGCTGCTGCTTCTAAAAACAACAAAAAACCCTCAGAGCCTCAAAACCAAACTTGCAGCAATTGAATTTTTGGTCTTTTAGAGACTCTGATGCTGACAGTCTCCTCTCTCTCTGCTTTTCTCACCTGCTTTGTCTCATGTGTTTTTGCTGATGGTAGAGGATGATTGATCATTTGGAGGAGAGGGAAGAAAGGAGGAGAAAAGTCTTTTTTCCAGAGGTGTTCCGATTTATAAACTGCTAGCATTTGATTTGTACCAATTGAGGAGATCAATTATCAGTTAGTAGTATTTTACTGTTGACTGTTTCTGGAAAAAAAAATAGTTAAACCACCACTGCCTTTACTGAGACTGTTCTGCAATACCTGATTTCAATGCCAAATAGATTATTCTAAACACTATGCCATGCTGTAGGTTCTGTATGGAAGGTGCTTTACCAATTTTGCTTTTTTTATTTGAGGTTCAGTTAGGAAATAGCTCAGCAGTTAGATACACCACCTAACTCTGCCTGGTTGCTTCCCCCACAGTGAGTCCAGCAGAAGGAAACGTATGCTTCCAGCTCAGGTATTTTGGTGCAAGTCCAACACGTGAGCACAGTGCCACCATCCTCATGAAGCTGAGGTGCTATTTTGTACGACACATGGGTATGCATTTCCTTCTGCTGAGGGGGATAATAGCTGACAAAGGGCTGGTAACTTACTAGCACGGCTGACACAAAAATCATCCAGAACCACTTGGATCAGTGCTTTGAACTTCTTGTTTTTACTTAGCTGGACTCTTACTTCAGGCCACAGAGGAACATGTAACCTGTGGTCGCCAGATGCAGCTTTGTTGCCTGAGGATTCTCCCAGACATGCAGGCCGGAGCATGCAAACATCTTAACTCAACAGTATTAGAGGATTTTAGCCCAAAACCCTCTAATTTCAGGTGCTGCTTTTTTACACTGGCCACATGCTGGTGTCTGGACCAGAGGATGGTACAACAGAGTGGAGCTGAGGTGGTGAGGGATTGTTAGAGGGTTTGTGTGTCCCTTGAAATCAAATCTGCTCCAGCCCTAAGTGGCTGACTGACTCTCACAGTGGCCGTGGCTGATCTGCCAACTCGAAAGCATCTTGTATCCTGCCCAGCAGAGTTGGGTGTACAAAGGAGCCGGTGTGGGTTCATTAAGTGCCTTTCCCTGGACAAGATTTTTGACAACACTATGTTGCTCTGCTTCAGTGGAACTGATGCAGCTGCAACTTGGGACAGCAGTGCCTGTATGTCTGCCAGGCCAGTGCTTTTGTCCTTCATTTGCCGCCAGTGAGTGTGGCTGGGAATAAGAGAATTCTTGGGCTGCACTCTTCAATTTCTGAGCAACTCTGCAGACTACAGGGGGGTTGAGGGAGAACCTAGAGCTAGCAACCAAGCAAGCGTCTCTGCTGCTGCTACTTCTGGTCTTCCTGAAGCCCTCACTGACATCAGTGCATGCAAACTGACGCCTTTGTGGCCCTTTACAATTCTAAATATGCTATACTTATGTCCCGTTCTTTCCTTTCTATTAACTCCTGCTTTCCTACATCTGTGCTTTGCATGCCCTAGTGAACTGAGCTTGGGTGTGTCAAAGGGTGAGGACAAGAGGGGAATATAAAAATGGTGTAGTGGTGTTTTATTTTGGCTTTATGAATATTTTTCAAGTACGCTGAAATTATGTGAAGCTAATAATCATGCTTAGATACTATAGAAAGTATGTATTGATGTATTGTGGACAAATTATTTATACTCTTATAAAAATTAATATAATTAATAGCCAAATGATTGCTCCAGACTGACTCCACTCATGAAAGCAGGGAGCTGTGGTATATGGCTTTGCTTTGGTTTTTAAAGAAATGGTGTTGAAATCGTGTGCTGTCACATATAACCTGCCAGTTCATTCCAGGTGTGCTGTCACCTGCAAGTACACTTGGGGCCTTTTTGAGCCATAGCAGACGCTCTCATATGAAAGGGGCAGTACTCAGTCCTGAAGCATACCTTGAGTCATCCCCTGTAAAGCCTCATTTGGGACCAAAGCTATCGAGTGCGCAGGTAGGGAAGAGGTCCTCTGAACGTTTTTGTCATGCCAGCGAGTCTGGGGTTTTGTAGACATGAGATGTGCATGTACACAGACCCCTACCTTTGTGCCACCAGGTAGGAGGGAAGGCAAAACTGATGCCAAACATCTGTCTGTACTGTAGAAGATATTAGTGCAGGACCTGGCAGCTGGAGCATTTTCAGCTATAATTCAACCCTCCTTTTTCATCCAAAGCAGGGCAACATGTAGGAGAAAAGAATTCTTAGTCTTTACTGCTAAATTTTCTAGCTAAGTCACGTAGCAAAATCTTAATGTGTCTGAGACCTGTGCCCTTTTTTAGTGTTATTCTCCCTTCTCCCTGTGCTTGTTTTTTATTCACTGTATTGCTCTGTACTCCTGATTCTGTCAACTTGACCGGAGGCACAGATTATGGCACTGAGTGATGTGATGCAGCAGACCAGGCAAGTGACTGCGTGTCAGCTCACAGAAACTTGCTTATCTCGCAGCCAGCAGTAAGGCCACAGTGAGCTACTTCTGCAGTCTGGGCAGCAGCACCTACGCTGCGTGGAGAAAATGGTGCAGTTATACATGGATTAACTCATAGCTAAATTTTGATGGGACCTTAAATCCCATGACTGACACATGGTTCCCTGGCTGCTTCCAGGCAGATGAAGCTGGGCACATACAGCAAGCTGCCTGATTATGACTGCATGTTGCCTTCTTATTTCATGTACTGAATTATCTGATAGTAGGAGTGGGTCCATCTACAGCCCTGTAGTCTGACCTGACCCATGCTCTGTCATGTCTCTCTCTATCCCAGGGATGATGTAGCATCTCTGGTTAAAATGTGAATTAAAAAGGCACACACATATGGTGGTGTCTTTGGATAAGAGGAAGGTATTGGGACAGAGGAGGGGAGGCTCTGCTGGCAGGAGGTGTTTCTTCAGGACAGTGTACGGTCCCACACCATGTAATACTCTTCTTTAACCTTCTATTTATTTATTTTTAAAGTATCTATGTAGCAGAGTTGTGCCCAACTGTCTAGTAACGCTGTGATCATTGTAAACCCTAAGATACCTAATTTTTGATGTTCACAATACCAAGTTCTGAAATAAACGGCTTCCGGGCCCTGACTATTTCCACAAACTGTCTGACTCCAGAGCCTTTTTTTTTTTTTTCCTTCTTCCTTTTTGGGTTACTTTTTCACTGTTACCAGACCCACTATTATCACAAATGGCTTGGAGCAATGCAGTATTCTGAGAGCAAAGACACAGCTGCGCTGCTCCATTCCAGGGCTGTGATGTGCTGCTTTCTGCCTTGCAATCCTCTTGATCTCCTCACCTTTTTTTCATCTGCTTCTCAAAGAAGTTTTAGTTTAGCTGACCATTCTCAGGCATGAAACACATTCCCATGACAGCACCCCTGCTTTTTAGCAGCATCTAGCCCTCTTGATGTGACAGTGGCAAACACTAAAGACACATAGAAAAGGAACAGGATTTTGCACGTTGCAGGAATTTACTTTGTTCAGAGCAGATCAATATTTAAGCCATTCTTTGGTCAGCATTCAATCCTAAGGTGTTAATATGCTGTGCTTAAAATTCTTCAGCTCTTCTTTGCTAACCAGAAAAATTCCTTTTCTGGATGGCGCAAGACACATGATTCATCAGCTTCCCAGAGGGTCTGACTGCACTAACTTGGTGAGGTTGAGAAGTGGGGCTGTTGAGCAGCAGAGCCCATGGAAGTCTGATCCAAAAAAGTTACAATCCCAGGAAAGAGATGGTGGTTTTGAGTGATAAATGATTGTAATATCTTCCAGCCCATTAGGTGAAATAATGCTGAAAACAGATGAGCCAGATAAGCTGTTTTCTAGCACAGCAAGAAGCTGTGTAAAATTGGATCCTTTAGCCCAAAGATACTAACGGTGCCAAGTTAGGAAAAAAGAGCTATGTCATTCACAGGCGATGCTCTGATTTGGCCCTTCACAGACATGGCACAGTGAGTGGTAGGTATCACTCTTTCTGATATGATTCATATCATAGTCCTGAGCTGCACTTTTAATTTCCTTTCCCATTCGTTTTCTCTTACAAAGCTGAGATGGACATGTACATCTGCTATTTACATCTGTATGTGTGGTGGGGCAAATGTGTATATGTATGTGCACTAAAGGACTCTGCACGTTTGCGAAGCATGACACACTTCCCAGGTCCTCTGGAACCTGAAGAGGTTGGGCAGTTTCTGCTGCAAGACTGACGAGTTCCTTGCCGCTGTTAAAGGCATGTCCTGCTTGCAAGCACCAGGAAGCTGGTTGGCTCAGATGTTGTTCAGCCTGATTAAGCTGGTCGGGATTGTTGATGTCTGCCTCGTACTAGCAGATAAGTAGTTTTATAAGATACTTTAAATTGTAATCTTAACTCTAGACTGCTTCTTCTGGACATGCTAGCACTGCATAATATTGCTGCATCACCTCTTTAATCTCCCAAGAGAGAATGGCACATGCATAAATCACCTCACAGCGTGAGATTGAGATAAATATATTCCTCCACACTCTGATTTATTACTGGCTTTCCTCTGACCGAAGAAAAGCCATGTTGCTGCTCTCATCTGTCTCAGTGTTTTCATCAGAAGTGAGATTAAACCCCCAAATGTTGCAGCTTGATTATATGCTGCAAAGTCTGGTATCTCCATTTAAAAATATATACGCTTCACACTTAGTCAGTACTTCATCATGACTTATTTAACAAGAGTGTTACCTGTTTCTAACTAAACAAAAATCTTACAGGAGATCCTTGAGAGATCTTGTTCATATTCTAGATTTTCTTTCATGTATTTTATTCAATTGTTAAAAATAATACAAAATTACTATACTTTCAACATTGGAACATTCTTAGAACGCTTATCTTGACGGTATGAGGGCATAAGTGAGACTCCAAAGCTGACTTCTCATTTCTGATGTAATGTAGTCAACTAAACTGTACACATAGACTAAGATCAGTACATGACTGCAAGGAGGAATAGAAAGAAGGTAAAAATAGGAGTAAATTTTTGACAGATTATTCAGTTTAGGTTGATTTTTAAATTTTAAACCACTGCAAAAGTAGGTGATGAAATGGGGTCATCAGAAATTAATTGCATAGTTTATTTGCATACAGTAATTGAGTGTGAAATACTGTGGAAGTCCTAGCTGCAACAACTATTTAAAATACAAAGTCCTCTCATACCAGTGGAATTTTACCAGTGGAATAAAAGTCATTTTATGTCTGTAGCAGTTAAAAATCAAGCTACCTGGTACAGGTACCCTTAGTATGTTTTGTGTGTTCTCTCTTGTCTTGTGTCTTCAGGTTGGACACGCTGTTCTACAGCTCCCCTCTTTCACTTGGAAAGAACCCACTGAAAACAACTCACAGACCTAGAAACACAATTGCCATTATTATTGCCAATTTAAATTTTTTCCAGGCACTATAATAGAGATTGGTTTTTACACACTAGAAGCAAGACACTTCTTGGAGTGTATGCTACAGGAGCACAGTTCCCTCTGAATGGCTGTGCTAGTACATATTTGTGGCTAATTACAATATGCAGGGAAAGGAAAATGTAGTGGTTTAGGGCTCAATTTAGGATTTGAAAATCTAGGTTTGTGTCTCTGTTCTATCACAGGATTTTTATGTGACTCTCAACAAGTCACTTTAGCTTCTTTTTGCTTCTCTTTCCCATCTGTAAAGTGAGGGTAGTGAGTCTTCCTTCCCTCGCAGAAGTATAACAAAGGTAAATGTATTAAAGAGGTTTGAATGTTAGTTTTAAAACGGAGCTCTTGTGCCTAAATCTTTATCCAGGTTCCCACAGAAATACTTTCCTTTATAGTGGCATCAGAATTTAAATGTCGATTCTGGTTTCTGAAGACAAAAAGACTAGTAGGTAACTACTTGCTTCCCACAGTCATGACATTTCGAAGCATGTTGTTTGCATGTGCACATAACAAACAAAAAACGCACTCTATTGTTGGTCCTATGTGTATTTGGACTTTGTAAAGCATTCTGGTGGTCTCTGGGTAATTTTGTCATGCAGGGAGAGAACCAAGGTACTATGCTTATTTGCACCAGAGTTCCTAAACTGTTCCACCATTTTTCCACCCTGTATTGTGGGACATGTTGGTGCACAATAATGTAAGTAAGGTTGAGCAGTTCTTCCTTCCCCAGTTTCAAAAGTGTAGGAACATTCCCGTAAACTCCTAAGCATCCTGCATCTAGACTCCTGCATTGAAAAATTAGTACAAACCTGGTAACAAAGCAAGTGTTCAAGCAAGAAGTACAACTGAGAGTGAGCTACTGGAATGTACTCATTGCTAAATGTCTGTCATGTGTGTCATTTGCAGGTACCTTTCTGGGGATTCAATTACCCTCTTTCCCAGCGGCACTGGGACTGGCTTCCCTTCCTCTGCTACGTCTCTCTTTGTCCCAACACCACCCAGTATTCTCCAACTGACAAACCAACAGCTCTTCAGATCCCCACGCAGAACTTCTTCTTCCTCTCTTCCTGGTCGTCTCAACAGGGCACTCTCGCTGGGTACCATCCCCTCCTTGGCTAGAGCAGGTAAGTATGGATGAAACTTTCTGGCCCAATGGAAAGCGGTACAGTGCTTCAGAAGGAAGTGGGCTGTGAGGTATCCACATGTTGTAGTCCTGATTAGGGATTGCTGCTCCTGTGGAACAGAGGAGTAATTCATTTTTTGCAATTAAGAAATTATGCAGCATACCATTGCCATCTTGCTGAAACAAAGTCTCACTGAGTGCTTGCCTGCTGTGGATTTACTGAAATCCAGAGGCTCCTCCAGGCATTTGTGGCAGTATGGCACAAGCTACAAGGCTATGTGTGGAAGAGAGAGGGAAGGATCAGTTAGACACAGGAATGGAGAAGAGCAGCTTTTGGAAGTGATTGGGAGCATTAGGACAACTGATCTAGCAAGAGCGATCGCTCCCTTCCTTCTGGCTGCTTTGTGTAGCTTGCTTTTCTTGTTACAGCTGAAGGGAATAGAGCTGAAGGTAGGCTCTTCCCTAAGTCTGGATTTGATACACTGCTTTAAAGACTCCCATTTCCTCTTGTTTTTAAGGGCTCTGCAATCTAGGGAAGGTTTTTAGGTGTAAGGAAAGACTCTCTCCCAGTAGCTCAGTAAGTCCTCAGTTTTGCTGTGCTTGAAACTAACAGATGGGAAATAGTGTTCAGATGCTATTCTCCATGCAAGGAAAGCTAAGCTTTCTTGTGTCACTAACTGATTACCAGAAGGTCAGAGGCCAAAATGTGCTAGTTTCTAGGATAACACTGCAGCAGAGAGAGCAGTCTTGCAGGGATTTTTTAGTTCGATTGACGTTTCTCTATCTCATGGTGACAGCACTTTTTCCAGGTCCACTAAGAGCAACAGAAAAACCAGGCATGTAATCCTTTCAGCAGCGTGGCAGCTTTTGGCACAGCCTTCACCTTTCTGGTCACCTAACTGCCACTGGAAGGGCTGGTACAAATGCACCAGATGGCTGGGATTCCCCCTGCATGCTGAACCACCCTTGTGAGGTCTGTGCTTGCTTTTGCTAAAGTGCAAAGCCAGACAGACTGGAGAGAGCATGCTGTCAGGGCTGAGTATTTTTCACAAACAGCAAGGTTTTCAACTTCCAAGGCTGTTTGCCTATAATTAAGTAAATCAAGTGCCTAAGAAAAATAATTGATTTAAGCTCTGAGATTTCATTTGTAGCACTTCTTTTTCCTGACTGCAGTACTTTTCATTGATTTTTTTTTTCCTTGCTTCATTATTATGGCTACCATGCCTGACAGCTAGATGGGAATTCCTCTCACCCTATGATCTACCTTTAAGGGTCTTTTCATGAGAAAAGGATACAACCATATCTTCACCTTCTTCCTTTTTAATTAGAGGCAAGCAAGGCTGTGATACTGTCACAGGGTTTTTTTGGAGCCTGCTGGACAGATCTGTTCTGCTGCAGCTGATAAAAGTAGATTATTCTGATGCTGGCATACAGCCTACGCAGGAAAACAGGGACATTTTTCCCACCTACATTTACCACCCGTCCCCTTCCGAGATTGATGACAAGATGATGCAGTTACATTTCTGAAGGATAGACCTCCATTAGCTGAGCCAGCTGGGTTCAAACTGTTTCATTTTGCTTTTTAGATTCTGGCTATTTGTTCAGTGGAAGTCGACCAGCCTCGCAGTCGTCTCAGTCCAAGGAATCTCCTACATCAGGTAATGCACTTAGGCTTTCCAGAGCAACTGTCTTTGCAGGATTTGCAGAGAGTGGGTTGAAACACATGATCGAAGTTTAGATCTTTCCTCCCTGCTCACGTCCCAGTGAAAATGTCAGTTTTGCTGTTAGAAATGCTGCAGAGAGAGTTCCAGTTAGGAGTGGGATTGCATTCAAATAAGTTGCTATATGTGTTAGATGTCCTTCTCCCTGGGAGAGCTCACAGTGAAATCAGTGAGACAAAGCAAGGATCCCTTTCCTGCTCTACAGCTGAGTTGAGATTGCTTTGATAGGAGACTTTAAACTGTTCTTAGGGCAGCTCTTTATTTCGCTTTGCTTCCCCAGCCCCAGGAACTGCTAATCTGGCTACCCTGTCTGCTCTGCCCTTTTGCTCCCATGTCCTCCGGTGACCTGTCTGTTGGCCTCCTGACCCCAAATGGATCCTTCGGCTGTCTGTCCTGCTTAAGAGTTTGCTGCTGGAAATGCAGTCACTGCCTGGGCTAATGCCATTGTGCAGGCCTCCTTGCACCCTGATATGCTTTCCCAACAGCCTTTAAAGGGCATGCCAGAACAGTTAATTTACCTGCAATGTGTAATGCAGGCTCTCCTGAATGGACACAATTGAGTAGAGAGAAAGCTCACCTGGTAAACCCTGGAAAGCTCTCCTGATAAAACCATCTCTAGTCTAAGTCATTCTTGAGTGTACCAAAGTGCATGTGGAATTTTTCGCATGTTTTGCAGTGTGGGAACTGGAATGAATAACGAATTTTAGTACAAGATACGTCGGAAATTTGCAGCTCCCGTTCCCTTTTCTTGTAGAATTGTTAAAGAAAATTGAGCCTATCGTATTGGGTTTATAATCTCATTATGTCCTCTTTGGGGATGTTTCCATTTCAGAGCATTTCTCCCTGCTGTCTGGGAGCTGTGCTCCCTCCCGCATCCCTTCTCCAGCACCGTCAGTGGCTGGCTCTGTGACTTCCAGCTCGGGTTCCTTGCGGTACCGCCGGCCACTCATCAGCCCTGCCCGCCTGAACCTGAAAGGACAGAAGCTGCTGCTTTTCCCATCACAGAATGAGGCTCTGCTCACCCCAACCAGTTCAGAGGAGCACACCCACTCAGACAGCAACATCTTTGCCTCTGAATTGTCCTCCTTTCCAAAGAAGAACCTCAGCGAGCGGGGAATGCATGGTATGCTGGCAGCCTGGTGCACTCATGGAAATGCATTTGTAGGAAGGAATTGGCTTGCAAGCAAAGCCTTGCATCATCTAGGCCACACAAAAGATGGGAAACCTTCAGGAAAAACCCACCAAAGCTCCCTTAAGAATTCACTGGCCTGGAGAGCCTCTCATCTGCCAAAACAGATGCCCTTTCTCACTTATTGGTGCCCCAGGGATACTACTGCCACTGCCTTCACCCTCGTTTGGATAACTCCTTTAACCACAGATGCGGTGATGCTGATATGGACAGTGTATGAGACAAACATGCAGGCAACTTCTGCTGCACAGCAGTGAAATTTGCCTTCTGTTTCCTGCTCCTGTTCTCAATCCTTTCATGATTTTACCAGGCAACCATTCATTACTCATGTCTAGCTTTAGTATGGTAACTTGGCTACTTTTGGCTTCCACTGGTGCCTTCTGAATTTTCATGTCTTTTTCTCCTTGCAGATATGAGATCTGCTGTGGAAGGAGGGAGTATTTGCAGTGATAATTCCATCAAAAAGGAGGATCACTCATCACACTCATCTACCTGTGTAGTAGACACAACTACCAAAGGGGAAGATTTGGCAGGCTGGAGAGGTAGGTGCAAGTCATGGGAGTGCTTCATGTATGTGTGAGCATTTCTATAAGGGTAACAGAGATCTTTCCTGTGCTGTCGTAGTGATCTGATCTTGAGATCAGGTAAGTAAGTAGTAGCAAAATGGATCTTCTGCCTGCTATTTTAAGACCTTAATAAGGCTATTCCTGCTCTTTGGACTGCCTGAAGAATACTGACAGAGTGCTAAACTGAGACAGAAGGAAAGGGGCGGGGATGCGGGTGTTGAGAAGAGCAAGGAGATGAAAATAGAACCAAAGAGAGCAGTGGAATCTTTCCTGACAGGAAAAGTGCTTCAGAATTTTCTGCTTATGGTGAAAATGCTGGGTAAAGAGAGAGAAAGAGCACAGCATATGTTCACTGCTACTTATCTCATCAATTCTTTAATATCTCTTTCTACTATTCCTTTTTTTCTTTGTGTTGTCCTCTTCTACTAAGGTCATTTTGGTAACTCCGCTCTCCGAGGTCTGCTAGCCGTGAGTCTGACTCTCAATGCTATCTTCACATCAGCCTATGTCTACCGGAGCCTGCGTTGATTTGTGCCAACAATCCCTTTCTTTCTGGTTCCACCTGCTTCCGAGGAGACAAGAAGAATTCAACCACGGCTTTGTGTCTAATGGCCATGCCACTGGTGCATGCTGTTTTTTTAAAAAACTACTGTACGCTCAGCTGTCATGACAAGGAACCCAGGTAGCTGCTGCCATCACTTCCAGGTAGAACATATCACAGGATTGTCCCTGCAGGTGGCAGGCAGAATTCCCAAAAAACTCCATTTCAAAGCAAGAGGCCAGTCAAATGGCACATGTGCTTTCTTTCAAAGGAACTGACCTGAGACACAAGCCTGAAAATGTGTAAGCTACGTCTTTAGGAACCTATCCCCAGCTCTTCTTTCTGACATACGAACCTCGTGCTGATGGTGCTGGTAAAATGAGGAGAATTAGAACAAATGATCTGGAGAAGAGGGATGGCTTAGTAACTGGTGCTGGGCTTTGGCTACTGTAACAGCATTCCCAGCCTCTTTGCCCAGTGGTTCGTCTTCTCTCTTCCCTTTGGCACTCTCCTCTAAATTATGAGTGAATTTTCTTTAGTTGCCTTAAGCTTGCCTAAGCACTTGGGTGACCTTGGCTGCTCTGTCACATTCTTGCATCTTATATGTCCATGTGCTTCCAGCTGGGCTGTGCCCTGAGGCCACTTTCACCAGTTGCCATTCTGGTCGTGCTAGTTCTCAGAAACCGCTGTCTGTACGTACCTCCAGCCAGCACTGTTGCGGTAGGTATGCACAAACCCCAGACAGACATCCTTTTGTGGTTTGCATTAGAAAGAGGAAGCCTGCGCTTTGCTTTACCTAGGAGGCATTAATTCCGTTACAATTAATTCTGTCATAAGAAAGGATCCCTATGTGATTTGCACCGTAGTCAAAGGGCTTCAGCTCACAACTCTGACCGCGGGTGTTTTCACTGAAGGAGCAAGTGGCATAGCTTGTTCTTGCTGTAAATCGCACAAAGCTATTCTGTTAGAGGATGCATGAGGAGCTGTCTGATTGTATACATTTACCCAGAAATGGGGCGCCTCAGTCTGATACTGGGATTTGTTAAGTAACCATTTAAGATACTTCTTACTTAGTTAAATGCCAAGGTGCTCTCAGTGAGAAATGCCAAACCTGCTTCCGGACAATTCAGCCTTCTGGATAGATTTTTCTTTTCTAACCCAAAGGAAGTAGCCCTAGATTTTCAAAAGCAGTCTATAATTTGGGCGCTTCTGCTTCTGGGTGAGTCTTCAGCATTGCTTAGAATTCAGGAGCCATTTAGAGTATTTTGCTGAATACTCAAAATCATTTAGTACATCTTAGGGAGAAAAAAGAAATCTTTATGTTTCGATTCTTAAATTCCAAGTGCAGAGAGAAGATTTACCAACATGTCAAGGACACCTGGTGAAAAGAGAGCCACCTGGTATTATTAGCTATGTATTTCCTGAAGCAGGACTGACTCTATTAAGAGTTTTTCTGTTGTCTCTTCCTTTGGGCTCCTTTACCTCAAACTTCTTTTCTCTTTCCTCTCCCTGACCCTGTTGTCCTGTGTTTGTGTCTTGAATTAGAGTGTTATGCTTACTGTGTCTTTTTCCTCCCTTTCAGTTCTGCTGCTGTTCCCTCTATTGTACTCCTGCATGTGCACAGAAACAAAGTGTATCTCTGCTGATAATTCTTTGCTCTGAACCTGAAATTCACACCTCGGAGGCATGATCACCCTTCCTTTCACTTCATTTTTTTTCCTCGCATGTTTTGAGTTCCTACCACAGCCTCACTTAAACATCATATGAGTGATAGCCAGACTCTAATCAGCATGCTGTATGACCGATTAAATGGGGCTTTACTGCTGGTGATTGAAGCACTGAAAAATTAAGTCTTTCTTTGTTTCTTCCATTTCTTCCTGCACTGTTTTAGCAGCCTCTCCTCCCCATCCTCCCTTGTTAGTGAGGCCTGCTCATTGCCTGCTCTGCATCTCACAGGCAGAGGACAGACCTCTGCTCACACGTGTGGATCTGAGAGGCTGTGGAGATGTCACTTCAGACTCTGCATCTTTCTCAGCCTCTTCAGAGTGTTGGTGAAGGGCTGTAAAGCGCCTCCTATACAAAGGCCTAGATCCAGGATAGAGACCCACAGCAGAAAGACGTGCTGCAGATTGATGATTAATTCTTTTGTAGCTTGCATGAATTGTTACTTATAGCCAAGCTGGACCCATAACCTTGCAGTTTAGAGATCTTTGTCCCTTCTATAGACTTCTGCAGGCTCACTTAAGCATGTGTATAGGCAAGGTGCTAGCAGACCAACTTACAAGCTTCTATTTAGACCTCTGCTGTTCAAGTCTGATGATGTCCTGGTGCAGTGTGTGACATCCCATTCATGGATCCTTGTCCTGACTTCCAGCATACCCAGGGGCCTCCTATGCAGCGACAAGCCTGCCAGAGAATACTGTGGGTTTCCTTGTCTTTATTATGCCAACAGATGTGCACTGTGACTTCGCGTATGCAAACTTTCCACTTCCACCTCTCAGTCTGCGCTGAGTTCTACCACCACCGTCACCTGGAGTCCAAGTTGGTCTCTGTCTCTACCAGATTGCAATACAAATTTTCTCCTCCTTCCCAGCAACCAAGGAGCTGCAGCCTCTCAACACACCTCTTCTTGCCCGTATTCCAGAACAGGAACACTTTCATCTGTCACTGCACTTCTGAACCTGCTCACTGAAACTGTTCTTGGAAGAGTATTTGGTGACCTTGTCCAAAGCAATATAAAGACTTTGGATTTTATTGCTGAAGAGGGAAGACAACCAACTTTTTCATTTTGGTGCTAGAACACTCTCCAGTGGTGCTTTCACAGTTGTGAAGCCTTTGCTTGAATAGTACACACGAGTATACGTGTGTGTGTGCGCGCGCGTGTAAATGCATATGTATAGAAACATTTGGAGGGTTTCTTCATTTCAAAAGATCTGAGCCCATGTTTGTCTTTATATTGTTGGCCTTAACCTAGCTCTTAGATACTGTGTCTTATCTTGCTGCTGTTTTCTATATGAAGCTGGTTTGGAGGAAACAAAAGATTATCTGGTCCCCCTGTAAAAATATTGGTGACTGATGATGTTGATCTTCATGCAGTGTTGTTCAGGGGTGAGATTTTATTTTTCTAATATTTTTCCTACTGTAAAAACTGTTGGGAGCGTATGGAATGGAAAAGATCTTTACAGAATGGTCTGAGAAAGATTTGAGCATTACTTAATAATACCAACAATTAATGGTCATGTGGGATATAAATGAGCTCCATTTCCAGACCTTTTCCATTACCTGCCTTCCCTTGAAAATGCCCAGGTACTTTTTCTTTGGATGTGGGCTTGTTAGGCATGTTCTGAGACCTTGCCAAGACTTGTGACGATTTTGCTTGTTCCAAAATAGGAAGAATATGGATTCTAGAGTCTGGTTCCAGTTCCGCAGTCTGGGTGGTTTGGCAGATGTGACAAATATTATGCACATATCTATTCGATGGGATATAAAGAGTTGGTAGAATGAGTTGCTGATTTTGAAGGTCATCATACCTTTTTACATGAAATCTTAAACATTAATTGGTCACTGTGGCAATGTGGAAAAAAACTCATTGCTGGCATATGTAGGGCAGACTCACTGAACTTTAGACTGTCTGCTCAGGCAACAAATTTGGCCTGTGAATATTTTATTCCCACTCCCTCTTCTTGGGTGATGGGAACATCTGTAAAACACTGCTGAACTGACTGGGTTCCTTCAAACGGGGCAGCTGGAATCAAGGGCTTGTGTTGCCTGTGGATGCTGCTATATTTTTTTCTTCCAAGCACCATTCCTGGAAATAACTATGGTCTTAACCTCTCTCACAGACATTTGTTAGAAGGCTAGAAAGGGCCAATTTGGCCAATACTTTTTTTTTCTTTTTTTTTTTTAAGTATATGTTTCATCCAGAAATTATCATCACTGTGTCCTGTGGTCGGAATAAGGGACAGAGTACTTTTGGATGGAGTGGGTATCTAGAGAGGGTGAGAAGGACAATTTTGAGTCCTAAACCTTATTTCCTGTGAAAGAAATTCTGTATGTCGTGTGTGTATACTTATTTGGGGAGCTCTACACTGTACAGTTTAGTTAAATGTGCTCCGAGGGAGGAGAAGCTGTTCCTCAGAGGTTTTTAGTTTATGCTTTGTGTTTAAAGAGGAATATTTTTCTTTAAAAAATAAAAACAGAGAAGTTTTCACCTTCGTGTGATTCTGTTTCTTGGGGAGCTGAATATTTTGGGGGTAAAGGGAGATGGTATTTGTGCTTGTGTGTGTGTCTGATCAAATTAACTTTGATCTCTTCGCTCTTTCAAAGCTAGCTAGAATTAAGAGAAGGCACAAAGCTTTGTGAACTTCCCCAAAGCAAGGAGAAGCTCATGACCATGATTTGGAGATGGTAGTGGAAGGGCAAGTACATTGTTATGCTTTGAAGGCATCAGTTAAAAGGGAAGTCATCTCCTGCCATGAACTGACATTCTGACCTTCTCCCTGGATGCAGCTGCACGCCCATAGGGACCTTGCTGTCTTGAACTCCGGTGGGATAGGGCTGTCATTTACGTACCTCTGTCCAGAGAACCCTGACCTCAGTTGATGACTGTAGGGTCGTGTGGTGACACCAGTGCCATTTCACTTTGTCTGGATTTTCAGTACTTTGGTAGGAGGGGGTGTAAGGGAGGTAGTGAATGCAGGTGCCTTGGTCCTCATCCCGTCATCTTCCAAACGTGCGTGTGTCAGCAAGGAAGCCAAGAGGATTGCTTAGGTGGGTGAGGACTGGGCACATGTAAGGCGTGTTCAGTGGAGCCCTCGAATTCATCCCAAGATACGCACAGTCAGAGTGTCAGAGTGGTCCAATTAAATGCGATTAAATGGTCCAAATCCGATTTGTGTTCGTTTCGCACTTCAGGAATTTTTTTCCTCTATGAGAAGGGGGCTGAGAGTCTTTCCAAGATTTTGCTCTTATGTGTTATTTTATAATCTTTATGTTTTTATTTGGTAATGTAAGTGAAGAGACAGGTGGCATAAGCTTTTAGACATAGGCACAGGCTTTAAAGACTGCAGATTTCCTCCATTTATACTTTTATGACTCATGTTTTACTTTGTTAAAATGTGCTGCTAATTTGTGTTAACACCTGCCAATGTATTCTGTCATGTCTCTAAATACCTGGAGAAGTTCTGTGCATCGCTGTGCAGGAGGGGATGCACTTCTCCAACACTCTTCCTTTCTCCCCCCTCTTCTTTCAGTGCTAGAGACCTGTTTGGTTCTGCAATCTGTTTTCATTTTCAACAGTGGTGTTCTGTTTACTTTCTTTTCCATTACACAGGGCTAGCAGAAAAAGAAGTAAACTGTGGTTGTACAGTTGAGTCTTCCTGTGCTACATCAAAGGCAGATCTGTTATAACCAGTAGGGATGTTTCGTTCTTAATAATTTAAATATTTTTCTCTAGACAAGTGAAGGTTTTCTGTTTAAAGACCTGTGCAGTATTTTTAAAATACGAGACAGGGCAGCCTTGTTTGACCCACCACTATCGAGTGTTGATAGTTTTTGTAGACTGAGAACAACAGCCTGATAGTCATCAATGTTTTTCTTCTGTTTCTTAGCTCTGTACAACTTCTGGAAAAGAGGAGCTGATTCCTTCCAGACTAGTGAGTCATGATTTTTTTTTTTTTTTTAATTAAGGATTGTTGTGGTTTGGGGTTTTTTTTTAATTAATTAAGGGTGATCAAAGAAACACTTTTCAGAGGACATATCTTTTAATTAGATTACTGGCAAAGGTAGGTATCCATCCATCCCCCTAGTAATTCTTTGCACAGGGATGTATTTTGAAGCATTTGGTGAATTGTAATGCTTGCACTAATGCGACGCGGATAAAATCAAGATTGCTGCAGCACAGAGCTCTGCTCCGCTGCCGTTCCCCCTCGCTACCTGCGAGGATCTGCTGAGCTCACACTTCCCTTTGCGGCCATGATGCTGGGGTACCAGCGGGGACAGCGGGGATGCTGTGCGCTGCCTGCGCGCCGGATGCCTTTGCATCTCTAAGTCATAGGTGTGCAGCCGGGCACCGGACCCCACGGGAGCGGTAAGCTGCGGGATGTTCGGCTGGTTCTACCGCAGGTACGCTACGGTTCGGCCCCGACCGTTACCGGGGCTGCCCCCGCTGCGGCCTTTCTGCCCCGGCCCGGGGTTGGCTCCGCGCCGCGCACGGAGCTGGCGGGG
>NW_009260790.1:258339-284416 GCF_000687185.1 Egretta garzetta
TGGCCGCTGGGCACCGGAGCGAGGGCGGCTCTGCGCCCGGCTGACCTGCATCTTGGGATTGCCTGCGACCTGGGGGCAAAGCTGCCCCCCTCCTTCAGATAGAGCCCCCGAGGGGAGATGCGCTGCCTGGGCCGCTGCTCCGCTCGGCGGAGCTCGAGTCGGTTTGCTCGGTTCCGGGCTGCTCCTGGCTCTCGACCGAATTTCCGAGAAAGCCACTCAAAAGCGCTCAGCTATTGGAGCTGCCTGAAGGCAGATTGGGCTGAAAAGTTCCCGTTGCACTGACTAAGACGTGCCGCCTGGTTTCTCTCTGTGCTTCTGTACTGCTTTATCAGTTTGGATTTGGGGATGGGGGGGGGGGGGGTGTATAATTCTGTTGTTGGAATCTTCAGGCAACCCTGAAAGGGAGTTGAAGAACGTGAGCAAGGTAATTACTATCTTGTGTCTTCTCCAGTCTGGAAGTACATGAAGAATCCTGTCCATGCTGGTTATTGCAAAAGTGCAACTGTGTTCGTGCAGGGAAATTACCTTTTCAAGTGTCCTTAAAGTCCTTTTGGAGCTTTTCTTTCAAGGTTTATGAAAAAGCAACATATGTATTTTTTGGGGTGTGTGTGGGAAATACCAACGAAGCACAAAACCCAAAGATCTTTGGAGTAATACTGGGAACCTTCTGGGTTTGTATTTAAAGTTGAATCTCTCTGGGATTTTTCATACAGTAAAGGGTTATTTTGTATTGTTGCTTGTTGTATATGTTTACAGGTGTTCGTTGTTAATGTTTCTTCTAAATTACGCTGCAGTTACTATGTAAGGGTCTTTTCCCCTTCTAATTTCAGAGGGAGTAGTTTCTATGCTTTTCCCTCAGAATACGGGTTCAGAGACAAAATATGCTTCTAAGAAGAACTGTGTTTTAAGTTTAAGGGAGAGAAGAGTTCAAATACTGTTACGTGAAGAGCAGCACTTGTTGTATGTTATGTTTTATGACTTGTTTAATAAAGAGTACTTCCTAAGGGTTGTGGCTTCAGAAAGTACTTAAAACTGTTTTGGTGTTTTCTTGATGGTCCCTGAAAGAAGGTGCAACTTAAATCCAGTTCTATAGTTGCTATTCCTTATACTTACAAAGTGATTCTTTATATTCTAGTGATAAGGATATAAACAATGCTAGAAATACTGTTAGATTTAGCTGGGGCAACACCTTTACGGTTGTTCTTATGAGATGCCAGTTTATGATTTTTCAGGTTTTTGTTTTCTTTTGGTCTCATTTTTCTCGTAATAATCTTGAACACTATACCATACATCGTGCACAAAACTATGAAAATAGAGTTTTGGAAAGGTTTTATCAGCTAAGCACCATATGCAGATTATTGAATCCGATGACGTTTCAGCTGATAATTGTCTTTTCTGTAAAACAGACCTTATGCTTTGGAGCTTGAAAGCGTAATAACTGTTTTCTTCTAAAGGGCTCCCATTTTATTCTAAAATAATGAATGGAGGTGTGCATACAAAGAACAAATCAATCTTTTGTTTTGTTTTTGCAAAGCCAGGGCCCAAGGCGGGGCTTTTTCAGAAGGCTTCTCTGTCTTGGATAATCGTTTTGGTTCAAATAGAATTGCCTTCAGGGCATGGTATAGCTGGTGTTAGTACAAATAGACCCAGTATTTCTTCTTTTGATATTTCTTCCTCCTATTCTGTTGTAGGTAATGTGTAAAGAGTGAAAATGTCCACAGTCACACGTGAAATTTATTGTGTGCTCATGCATTACCTGTTTGCCCAGGTATTAAATAATTGCTTGCTCATGCAAAAACTAACTTTGCCCTCATGCGTGAACCGGTTGTGTGCTTATGCCTGAACTTTTAGCTTGTGTGTGGACTCATTATTCCTTCAGCCATAAACTAATTGCTAGTGTGTAAACTAGTTGTAGCCAGCCTTAGTAGGATGGACCTGGACCCTGATAGTATCTTCTTTTTACTCCATTGTGAAGGGTGTTTGCTTTTGTGTGTATGTGCTTTCATACATGGATCTCCAGAGCTAGAAACAGAAGGAAATCAAGTCTTGGAGGACACTTGCTCAGGGTTTTCTCCATGGCCTTAGCTGTAGGGCCACAGGGACAGGCACCCTCGCTTGCTGGCTCCATCACACCCCATCCCCATGAAGAATGGGATTTTCTGATTTTCTCTTTCCCAGGTAAAGGTGCAGTGCATGGGGTGGCCTTAGAAGCCCTGTGGTGGGCTGTGGCCGTGAGTGCCAGGTGGCCCTGTTGCAGGCAAAACAGTCCTGACTCAGGGAATTTTTACGTAATTGACTTATTGCTAGTTAGTATAACTTCTGGTCACTGATTTAGGTACTGAGGAAAAAACCCCATAAACAAATCATATGCTTAGGGAAATGCCTTCCCTCCCCCTTCCCCAGGCTCAGTTTAGGCCAAATACCTATACTTCTCCTTCTTAGTCTCAACTTCCCTGGTTTTTGCCAAGAGTTGTGCTCAATCCATCTGTGCTCCTTTGGGGAGGTGACAAGTGGTGCAGGAGGTTGGTTACGTGCGTAGGTATTTCTGTGTCCTGCTCTTGGTGCTTCCTCCTCATTTTCTGTCACCTGTGGGCTGCAGGCCCTCAGCAGGGTGTCTCGGTCCCAGTCTGGGTCATCTGAATTGTTCTAATTGTGCCCTCCTGCACGAATGCAGCAAAGGCTGCAATTTATGCCCAGTGCAGCTGCAAAGCTGGGGCCCAAGAGGGGACTTTTTGAGGCAGCTTTTTTGATTTTTTTTTTTTTTTTTTTTTTTTTTTTGGTGTGTGTGTGTGTATGTGTGTAATACTCTCTCTTGGAGAGGGGCAACAGCCCTTCCAGTTTCTGAAGGGCCAGTTAATAACTTTTCTCAGGTAACCGTACCAACCGTACTCTGGGCTGCATCAGGAGAAGCGTGGCCAGCAGGTCGAGGGAGGTGATTCTGCCCCTCTACTCTGGTGAGGCCTCACCTGGAGTACTGCGTCCAGCTCTGGAGCCCTCAACACAAGAAGGACATGGACCTGTTGGAGCGGGGCCAGAGGAGGGCCACAAAAATGATCCGGGGGCTGGAGCACCTCTCCTATGAGGACAGGCTGAGAGAGTTGGGGGTGTTCAGCCTGGAGAAGAGAAGGCTGCGGGGAGACCTGATTGCGGCCTTTCAGTACCTAAAGGGGGCCTATAGGAAAGAGGGGGAAAATCTTTTTAGTAGGGCCAGCAGTGACAAGACAAGGGGTAATGGTTTTAAACTAAACCAGGGTAGGTTTAGACTGGATATAAGGAAGAAATTCTTTACAATGAGGGTGGTGAAACACTGGAACAGGTTGCCCAGCGAGGTGGTGGAGGCCCCATCCCTGGAAACATTCAAGGCCAGGTTGGACGGGGCTCTGAGCAACCTGATCTAGTTAGCAGTGTCCCTGCTCCTGTGGGGGGTTGGACTAGATGACCTCTAGGGGTCCCTTCCAACCCAAAACATTCTATGATTCCCAAAGGCCCAGGGCCAGCTGTGGGCTCTATGCCCTCCCCTCAGCCTGCCCAGGCACCTGGGAGCACACACAGCTGCAGCTTGTCTGTGCTAATGGGAGCCAGAAGGATCTTTGCAGGCACTGCTGGTCTCAGTGGGCTGTGGTGGGGCCGAGAGGCTCTCCCTGCACCAGGGACCCATGGGTCCCTGCTAGCTCTTTGTTTCTGTGAGGTGCATACCTCTGTGTGGAAACCAGGCCTGAACCAGGGATTGGTTCTGGAGCAAAGTTGCCTGTGACCCCAGCAGTTGCCTGGCAGGGGATGGACTGGGGTAAGTGATGGCAAATTCTGTTTCTGTAATGGCCTATTTTATGACTTGGCAGCCTTGCACTGGGTTGTGTGAGGGGAGCTCTACACCTTCCCCATTGCGGGTGATGTCTTCTGTGTAGTCCCACCAAATGCATAGATAAGGCTACTTTTAGTGCCTTTAAGTAAAGATGACTCCTGTCCCCATTATTCCCCTTCAAAAGAAGAGATTATAAGGAGTGTATAAAGCGAGTTTTATAGGCCAAAGAGAACAGTCCTGTTGGTTTTCTGGGAGGCTGTGTGCACATGGCTCATAAGGTGCTCGGCAGCGTTGACTCTGCGTGGGTTCAGAGGAAGGTATTTGTTGCCAGTTTCTGCTTAGGGTGTGTTGTGGTAGCAGCTACAGGCTTCAGTCCTGGGCCAGGACCCTGCTGAGATGGGCAGAACAAAAAAATGGTTTATATTTACAGCAGCTTACAACTTAGCAAGCGCTTTACTGCAGGCATTGTCCAGCTCATGTAATCCTGCATGTAGCAAGAAATAAGACATGTCACACTCAAAAGTGGACTGTATTGTTAGGTTTTTGTGGCTTTTTTTTGGTTGTGGTTATTTCCTGTTTAAACTTTCAGATGACTCTGTGACTGTAGTGTCCGAGGCATCCATTCTCACACAAAAGATGATGAGCACAGTGGATATTACTAGCTACACCTGGCCCAAGGTTTTCAAAACTAACTAGTGCATTTGGTTTCTGGACACATGATACCCTCAAGATTTTTGAATATCAAGCATTTAAAAGCGTTTCAGTTTGGACTTCTACAGTTGCACTTAAATTTGGGAACAGCTAATTTATTATTAATCCCTTTTCTTTGCTGATTTAGTAGCTGGAAGTTCTTTTGCATGTTTGAAATCCTTCAAAGACTGTCTTATCCTTCATCTTTGTGTGTGATTCTCTGAGTAAATGAATGATCTTCCCAATTAACTTTGGCTTTTAAAGGGGTTGGGGGAGGGAGGTGTTTCTCAGTGTTTGGGGGTGGGGTTTTTTTTGGTTTGTGGTTGGTTTGGGTTTTTTTAAGTCTTCAGGATTTCCTGAAGCAGTTCTAGTTTTTAACATTTCTGGATGTATTTGATTATAACTGTAGTTTAGAAGCAGACTTCTGTGTAATAGCCTTCACAGGTACAGCATTCAGGCCCCTGACATCTCTATCCAAAAAAATTTTAGTGTCTAGAAAAGGAAACTGTGGTCAGTACATGAGCCTCTCTTTTATTCAGCAACTGCAGTAGAGACACTAGAAATGATATTTCAAGCTTTATATAATTACAAATTATAATGCAAATTTTAATACAAATGCATAGAAGGAGCTCTGTTTGTATGTTAGGTTTCTGGATGGGGCTGAATCCTGAAAGATAATATATTAGAAACTGGACTTCCAAGTCCAAAGACAAATTTTCTTTCCTGATCTTTGAGCACTGCTTCTTGTTGGAAAGACAGTTTTCTTGGGATTAAGTGGCAAAGGTCTGAAGGGGTAGGGGCAGTGATACAGTAAAGACAAGACTATCCCTGTCCAATGCCTGGTGTATACGTTTCCCTACTACCTGAGTGATTATACGTGGGTACGTATATGTACTAGTTGCTCCTGCAACCTTTACAGAGGAATAAATGGTGTTAATTAAACTCTCCCTTTCATCAGGGTAGAACTACTATAAGCTTCGTTGTACTTGTGGGGCTCTGGTTGAACATTCGCTGTGCTGTGGAATTATAAGGCAGGCAAAACTAAATTCAGTAGTGTGCTAGTGCCTTTGTGCAACAGATAAAGAGTTGTATGTGATGGATGAAATGGTGAATGTCTTGTAGGCAGCAGACGCTGTGAAACAGAATACAATGTATCGGGCAAAGCATAAGGAAGCTCAAGTTTCCAGTTAAATCCTGTTTTAAGATGAAGATTGTGAGTAAGCAGGTGCAGGAGTTTTGTGCATCAAGAAATACTAATAATGTTGTCAAATTATACAAGGTGATTATAGATGCAAGAATTTTATGTTGGTTCAGCTCTTGATTTTCATCTCTCTCAAAAAATATACAGGTGTACCAAGTTTTTGAGGACATACAGAAGAGTAAAGGGCTTTGTCTTCTCTCTCCAGTGGGCTCATGTGTCATGTTGGTCCTTCCTTACTTTTAGCCGCCCGCTTAAATTGGTACGAGACATTTATTTGGCAGCACGTTATTGGTTCCCTAGCTTCTCCATTTGTGATTGCCACTAGGTGGTGTGTTTGTGCCAGCATGCCAGCCTCAGGCATCCTTTTGATGGGGCTGAAGTGGGCCTTCCGGGAAACACCTCTGCATCTCCATCTGTCATGAGTGCTTAGATATAAACCGTTGACCAAGTCTGAGACTAAGATTGGACCTAGCAGCACCTAGACTTCTCCCTGAGAGAGAGGAGTTTAGAAAGCAAGGGGGTCTATTCTGAACCTCGTGACTCAACAAGAGGGTCCTCCTTATCCTCTGCATCCATGGTCTCTCTGTGAATCATCCTTGCTTTTCCTTTGTGTACTTTTTACATTTAGTAATAGAGTGAACCTTGCCATCTTCACAGCTTTAACTAAGTTGCTGTTCTGATTAACTTTACTAAATCTCTTTGTAAATCGACTGATGATTGAGTGCTATTAAAAGCTCACGATCCAATCCTGCGATTTTCCGCAAGTAAATCCTAAACTACTACTAAATTAAATTGTAAAGTCACTCAATTAGTCGGCAGGATCCTAAATCAGCATTTATGGCACCATCCCCTCTGGCATAAACCACATGTTGGAGCACTGTCAAAGGGAGATTCTAAAAGTCTTCAAATAGAGGTGAGAATCTGAGTTCAGCTGCCATTTTTACCTGCAGTGGCTTCTCCTGCTTGCCTCCTCCCAGCAGCATCCCCCATCGTGCTGGGCTTGATTAATTTTTCATAAGGTGGTGGCAAGTCCTATCAGATGTGGGTGGAATTTACTGTATGCCTTGTAAGAACAGTAGAGATGCCCGTGGCTGAACTATCTGTGGTCCAAGTATTTGGATTGCAGACCACATTGTAAGGGGCCTTGTTCTTCCTCTTCTTGTGCTCCTTATTGCACCTGCTTTGTCCTTTTTTTGAGCAGGTTTGGATAATGAGCTACAGTCCCAATAGCAAGTAGTTAGGTGTCTTACATGGATGTCTTGGCGTGAATGCCACAGAAGAGTTAATATCTTCTAGCTGTCTGCCTTCTCCAGAGGCTCCAGCAATTGTCAGCAGGCATGGTCTCTTCCAAAGAATGATTCAGAGCATTTAGATGAAGGCCCTGCTCTGAATCACTGCTTGTAGAAGCATCTCTCCTCATCAGTTATTTAAAAAGACAAAACAAAAAACCTAAGGGCTTAGGAAGACTAGCTGGCTAGCTCTGCCAACAAAAGGAGGTGCTGGGAATCCCCCTTCCCTCTCATTCAGGCACTCTCACACCCCCCCACACTCCCCGCCTTACTTCTGTGGATGGAACAGAAAACTGCCGTGTTGGCTGCATTTAAACCAGGGGGATTGTTGGTGGTTTGCATGGCTTTTTTAGCTACTCAGAAGTACCGGGGCCTCCTCTGTGTTTTGCATCCCTCTAACAGCAGAGAGTCTTATTGGTAAGCCTCTTTCTCTTGGGTTTGTGACTGCATGTAGAAAACTTGACCTCTGCTTATTTTTCTTCAAGTTATAGCCTTCAGTCAACATTCTTATAGGTTTTATAAATAAACCACAGCAATACAGAGGCTTTGAAAATGACTAAGGAAATACTGCGTTCCCCTTTCCCACCAGTAGATATCAGACTGTTTAATTCTTTTCCATTGTGTTGCCTCACATCTGTCTTCACTCCTTCCCCTTTTGGTTTTAGCAATTTAAAAAATGCCTTTATGTGTTATTAACAGAAAAGAAGGACAATTTGCCTGTGCGCAGTGCTGAATTAGTACAGATGTAAAAGAATTTTGACTTACAAAGTACAGGCTAAGTACAGTGTAGGGAGATGCCTGCTAGTATCTTAACATGTTCAAGCCTACGATCCTGAGCTGCCGCTCACTCTGGGATGTGCTAGGTCATTCTGTGGCTTCATATTGGTCAACTGTTACCTGCTATGGCTCAGGTTGTGCGCACTTATCCCACCTGCATTCACTATAAATTTTGAGCACCAGTCTCTGGTAGTACTAGCCAAGCTGGGTTTTGTGTTTGTCTTTTTCACTTACTTTTAACATCACCAGGATTCCCGTAACATTGCTTCTTTTCCTTTTGTTTTATCCAGTTAGTTGGTTGACATAAAAAATAGACGTGGTTACGTGCAGAGCTAAAGTTGGAAATACTTTATGTGAAATGGAAGCCAGGGTGTTTGGCATGTTTGTCAGGGCTTTGCTTGGCCTTTCTGTCCCCTACTAGTGTTTCTGCCCCAACTGTTGTTTTCTCATCTCCGCCCTTTTAATCTCTCAGCCTTATGTAGAAGACTAGAGAGATTAAGGGTGTGAGCAATGAAGACTCCTGCAAAATAGAAACCTTTCTGTCAGAAGTTGCCAGCGGAGGGTGAGTTGGGAGAGCTGTAGACAAGCTGATCCGCTGTCCCTCTTCCACAGATAGATGTGACTCAGAATACCTATTCCTTAAACAGGTTATATATGGGTGTAAAAATGGTGCTAAGAGCTGTTTGGATGCAGCAGGTCATATATAAAGCTCAAATAGTTTGTAGAATGTTCCTCAGTAGATATTTGAAGCTGCAAATCTGAACTCTTGGGGATAAGGGGGTTACTTCTCCTTGAAGTTTAGAGCACAAAAAGGATGCAGAGCTGCCTGTGGAGTAGTGTCTGTTTTAACCTGCTCCTTTTATTCCTTGACCCTGGGACCTTCAGAGCAAGAATTAGTCTTGTGTTACCTCCCAAAACTAGTCTAGCTTTAGGACTTTTCCTGTGCATGAGGGACCAAGAATACTCTATCCAAACTACAAAGAGAGCAGTGCTTTAAAAAGCAAGCTAATAGCTGTGAGTAGCCTACTGCAGAGGCTGCAAAAGGGACAAATGGGCAACAATTCAGTCTTGCGTCTCCCTTGAAAAATCCCTCTTTGGCCTATAAGAGTTGCAGCAAAATTTGGAGAACTTCTTGAACTTAGTCTGCTCAAAGTGGTGGTGGAAAGGCCAGCTGCCTTAGCAAGGGATAAGTAAGGGGAGAAGTGGAGGCAAGGAGCAATCCCAATGGGGTGAGAGCAGCAAGGGAGCTCTGAGAGGGGGATGGATGGGAAATGATGCTCCATGCGTTGACAGCAAGGAGGTGAGGTGTGGCTCCCGTTCCCCCAGGTGCTCTGGGTGTGCGGTACCCTCTCCAGTCTGTCCTTCCCTCCCCATAGGCCCCCGGTCGTTATCTGCTGTATTGGTGGGCAGTTGCTGGTTGCAGTTTTTGGCATCCCTCTGAGCTTGGGCTGCAGAGCCCCATGTAGATCTGGAACAGGCCCTCTGCCTGCTTTGCTCCTGCAGCATTTCCAGAACCTGGCTGCAAGACGCTGTGTGGTCGGAGGTCGCACCCAGCCATCCCCACCAACGCAGCCTCCTAAGGAAGAGAGCACAAGAATGGGAGCTCTTTGCGCTCGGTCCTGCCTTTTCTGCCACGCAGGAGTGGACAGCGTGTGCTAGGACTCGCATTGATAGTGAAACGTAGCTGGCACTCCAGGAACCCCTTTGATACCTGTGGGTTTAGTCCGGATCTTGATACCAACTGCACTCCCACCTCTCCCCGCCCCCAAGACCAGCAGAGTCTACTGAGACACGTTTCCCTTCATGCTGCTGGATTTCCCCTCCCTCAGTGGCTCTCTGGCCATGCAACTCCGTAACCAGTTTCCCGTCAAGAGCAAGTACAGCGTTTCTCATCTTGAACGTGGCCTGTGGTAAGGGGGTGGGAAGAGGGGGTGGGGTGCATGTTGGGGGAGCTGTTGCTGTTGCAGTTTCGTGCCTCAATCTGTATTCTCTCTCTTCTCTGCATGGCTTCCTGTTTTTTCACACCACTGCTCTTTGAAACAACAAGCTGCAAGCAGCAAGGAGGACAGGGGGTGGAGGTTAGTAGGCTGGAAGAAGCCTCTGGCAACACTTGCAAAAGGTCTGGGTGCAGGCTCTGGAAAAGGGACTACGTGCTTATGTATTTCTCCGGGTGCGATCCTGTCCTTGTGTACCACCGAAGCATCCCTCTGAGGAGGTGGTGCTGTGGTGTAAACGTGCTCCTCAGAAATGCGTTGCTCAGTGCTGTGTGATTGCAGTAGAACTTTCCATTGGTTTTCCTCTTTGCCAGTTGTCTTCCTCATCTGCTCTTGAGTGGACACAACTAGAATCTGCCTGATACTTCAGCATCTTGTGGTAATCAGTCGGACGTAGTCAGTGTCAAAATAATACTGAAAGTTGAACCACCAGTGCTGATTCCTGCAGAATTTGGGATCTTATGCTTTAAAAAAGCCCACGCGGTCCAGGTTTGCTTACTCTGTGAAATGAGCAAGCATCTAATTTGAAGCACAACAGTTACGAGTTGCCCTACCTTTCCATGACCTTGGGCAGCTGGCAGTTTGTACCAAGGTTGGATGATAGTGAACGGCGCAGAGGAGCGATTCCTAAACTGAGCCAGACAGCAATTGCTAACAGTCTGCAAAGAACTGAAAATTCTTGAGGGCCATGACTTCTGTTTTTCAGATGCCTGACAGCATTCATAGAAAACAAAGAGGTTGCATTAGGAACTCTGCTGTAATTCCTGTATTTACTGCTATGTTGTTTCCCCTCTGTTTTGAGAGGGGGAAAAGGTCTGATCATCAGTAAAAGACAAAATGTGAAGAAAGCTATTTGTAGGATGTGATTGGGATGAGGGAGCTGCACCATGAGGTGTCCTGCTTGAGTCAAACCTATAGCAGAGTCCTTTCCCGAACAGGACTTGTTAACAAGGTGGTTTGAAAACACTTTTTCCAGCCTCCCACAGACTTAACGTGAGTGAGTCTGTACTTAATCTAGTTAAATCCATAATTCCTCTTTGGTAGATGAATAACCTGTAGGGTTGAGGGAGCTGCTCCACCATACAGGACTAGTATGTTCACTGCAGTATCTGATCTGTGTCCTTGTTCAATGCCATGTGCTTTAGAGAGAGGCACACGGAGTCCTGTGCTCTGGTTAGTATGATTGTTGCGCAATGGGAGATTATTTTTAATCTGAAATTGCTGTGTTGCTGCCTTGTCTGCCAGTGAGTCAAAAGATAAATTCTCTGGAAGCAAAAATTTTTGAGGAATGGAGCTAAATGGCTGCAGATAACTTTGGTTCAAGGCATGACACAAATGGGTGTTTCTGAGATGCTATTTTTATTGGTGACATCAGACCCTTGGTTCCCTAACATGCTGCTGAGTGACTTCAAAAGCTGCTTCTCTGGATAACAGTTGCAGAGTCCAGAGAAAGGTAAACAGAGGATTAGATTGCAAAGTCTTGTTCTGGCAATGGTTCCTCTCCACAGGAGGCGGATGGGCAGCCAGCTGAGCACAGCTGCTTGTGGAGTTCCTTGGTTGCCAGACAGTGCTGTAGGAAGATGGAAAAATGGGGAAGATTGCATCAATTATTGAGCCTTGTAAAAAATAATTAGCAAGACAACAGCAGGCAAATGGGCAGGGAAGGGGAGAAAACCAGCTGCCAAAGCATGGAAAGACAGGACTTCACTGGAGATAGAAAAGGAAGGAGAATTGGGTAAGGCACCAATCAGTGGCTGGGGAGGGAAAGGTATGAGCTTTGCACGCACAGTAGAGCAGGGCAAGGAGGGAGTGGGACACCTCCTCATTTAAGTTTCACGCTCTTGGCTTCCACCAAGGGCTTCTGTAGTTTAAATGCCATTTTCATGGCTTTTCAACAGATTTTACCAGTTCTACCAGGTATGACCAGTGATATAAGAGGCAAGAACAGCTTGTGCAGATGTTTGTTGAGAAAGGATTGCCTGGCTTTTCCATGTATGAATTGGTACCAGGGCTGTAAAGGAACTGTCCAGAATGCTGGTTAGTCCAGGTTCCCAAATGACAGAAACAGGCTTCCATTAGAATTCAATTTTCTCCATCTTTTTACAGTTCCCTCCAGAGCCACCAGCAAGCATATGAATGATTTTTTTTTTTTTTTTTTTTTTTTTCAAGGCTGCGGTCTCTGATTTGTGGGCAGAGCTGTCTACCATGATACAAGGATGTAGTTAATAAGATTTAACAGTGAGTCTCTACCATGTGCTGAATGTAATTTTGTCACTGGTGATTTCATGGTGATGCCTGCTCATGTCTTCCAGATTAATTCCTAGGGTCATTATCCTCCTGGATTTGTTTCCTACAAGTCTTCCAGGCACCTCTGTCTAGAATTTAGCAGATGCTCTCTCGTCCTGGAGAGCTGCATCTGACTGGTCTCTCCCCGACTCTATACAATATCTTGCAGAGATCTTTTTCTATATTACCAAAGCAGGTTTTGGTTTTTTTATAAACTTGTGTGATGCACATAGATAGCATAAACCTACAACTGTCCTGTACGTTAAGGGAAACAGGCTGTCATTTGGTACTTCCCAGTCCTCCCACCAGAACATTGTTCTTCACTAAAGGCAACCAGCTAAAAGGGGAGGAAAGCACTGCAGGGAAAAGCCCGTTTACTGCTCAGACTTCTGACCGCTTGCAATCTGTAGAACTGCTGATGTGCTCTTTTCCTTCAGGGAGAGTCAACTGCACATATGTAGTAAAGGGTGATTCAGTCACCCGTGATAAGATCTAACAGATATCTTAATTTAAGTAAATAAACAAGTATCAGCATAAACTTAATGGCTGTCTTTACTAGAGCTCAGTTGCCTCTCTGTAATGGAAAGTTTCAGGGAAACTTTGGGGGAATTTGCACACATGCAATCAGAGCTGCTGACTCCTCATTCAGAGCAGAGAAAAACATTGTTTTCAGAAACAGTTATGCTGCTTTTTTTTTTTTTCTAATGGCCTCTTCCTCTATTTTTTGTGACATGAGAAGCGATGTGATCGGTTTTAATTTTCTGCTGTAAGACTGATACCAAGGAAGTAAGTGGTGGGTACTGCTGACCAATTCATACTCAGTGTCTTCTCCTGATGCTGCCAGCATGGAGGAAGACCACTTTCCCCTGAACCCAGATGATGGGAGCACTGTTTACTGGGCTCGTTCAGTCTTTGCTAATTCACATGTGGGCAGAACTTCTAGGTCATAGAATTGTAGAATCATGTGTTTATCCATGCCGGCCTGTAGCTACAGGGTCTTCAAAGTACAGCCAAGGTAGCAGGCACAACCATCTGTCGATGAGCTGGAAAGACTGGCCATCAAGAATGTGATAAAAAAATTAATCAAGGTTTGATTGTCCCATGGCTGGCCATTTTTCTATCTCTGAAGTGCCTGAAGGGGAAGATTTTGCTCTGTGAGCTTTCTTCCCTGTGCAAGTTTGTCAGGTGTCCTCATCTTTACTTTTTTGCAACATAGGAAGATTTCACATGCTATTTTTTGTCATTTGTAAATTGAGTAGACTTTTGGCTGCCAAACCCCCAGTGAAGAGATTCAGGAAGAGGAGTAGGGAAAAATGCTGGGATTGAGCAATTCCCAGTGCCAAGTAATCCTGTTGTCACCAAACGCGCTGTTATCGGAGACAAGGGAAGACAAAGGTTTAGTAAAGACAGGAGCCAAGAGCTCAGCCGTTCTGGTAAATGAGATCAGATGCATGTATTTGTGCATCTCTTGGCAAATACATTTCAAATCCCTGTGGGCTTTTGCTGGTTTTGATTCGGCAGTGAAAAAAAAAATCAAGCGTGGGTTTTTAGGGGTCAGTTGGTTTATTTTTTGTCATTTGCTAATCTGAGGGAGATACTCCAATCTTAAATATCCACATAGCAAACTTTATGTGACCACAGGGAAAAGACTGGTGTTTCAGGAACAGAAAGCAGTGCTAGCATCTATTCCCCCACTGCTGCATACGACCTCCCAACGCAGGGAATGCACAAGCAGAGAGCGCCGGAGTAAGCAGTAGCAATCAATAAAGCATTGAAGGAAGAAAAGAATGGTAAATAAATAATGCGCGTGGAGGAATAGTCAGGGCACGACCTGTTAGCACTGAATGGTCTGCAAGTGGGTGCTGTGGCTCGGGTTGTAAGAGCGTGACATTGAAGGTCCATATGGCATCATCAGGAGCTCTGTGTTTTGAGAGGGCTTTTGTCTGGCTCCTGGGTGGGAGCTAGTAAAAGAGACAGGTGTGACAGGCTGGGAAATGGCACAGAAAGGGAAATGCTTCTGTAAAAGGAGAAGTATGAGGAGGAGGAAGAATGTATTTTTAGTGTCAAAGGGCTTGTGAATTGCTTTTGCCACAGAAGGAATCACGTGTAGTAGCTAGGTATATTTTTGTTGGGGGCTTTTGGGAGTGGGGAGGAAATGTCTTTAAAGGCCCTTTTTGTTTGCAAACTTTTCTTTAGAGGGTTGAGTGAGCGTTTTGGCTCCCCAGAGCGTCCCAAAGGAACCTGACGGATGAGTAGGTGGGTGGCGTGTGATCACCACAGCAGCAGGCAGGAAATGCTGCCATTAGGGGTTCACTGGGGTGCCATTCCATATGCCTTGTTGGGCATCTGACTGGTGAGCCACACATCTAGCAAGTAGATAACCACAAGAGGCGTTGTCAGTCATGTTTTACTTTCTCCCCCCTTCTCCAGCCTGCGTAGCTCGAGACAGTTGCTGATACAGTTTGCAATTTTGCAAGCCACATGCATCTGCACTGTAGTGACAATTCTGGGATTGCTCAGCTTGCAAAGCATGGCAGGCTTCATGCAACAGGCAGTTCAGTGCCTGTAAGCTCCTTGGACAGTGTGGAAGGCAGTGCTTCCTAGCAAAACATCTACCTCAAGACCCGGCATCTCTGACCTCTCAGAGCAAAGCAAGCAAAATTTCCTGCTGTTCCGCATCATGAGAGCACTGCTCTTTGGCTGAGAATATAGCAGTTCGAAATGGGATGGTAAAGAGAGACTCTTTGCTGACACCAATGTAAATGGAATAGCTCACTTTTCTGGTGCCTTGTTTCTCGTTGCTGATTCTTTCAAAACTTTTCTTTCTAGAAGTAGGGTTTTATGGTCAGGTCATTTGGAAACAAGCTACATCCCCTCTTGTGGTGCTCTAGCCAATGGCTGTATTCAGTCTATGTTTTCAAGTGGTTTCTGTGTTTCTTGGTACCTCCAATGGGAACTCCAGATCATTTAATCTCAAAGCCACGCAAAGCAGTGTGGCTTGGCAATGTGCTTTGGCAATGTTACCACGCTGTACATAATAGCGCATACCTGTGAAGCTGGTGCTTATGGAAAGAGGCTGCACAGATTTGACTAAACTTTTCCATTATTTTTCCAAGCCTAATTCAGAAAGTATCACTTTGCCAAAGTTGTGCACGAACTCAGTGGCACAGTCCGTCTCCTTTTTTGACAGTGGTGCGGCCCTGATTTCTACCTGTAGGCATCCAAGCATCGTGCCTCTTGCTGCCTGGGAGCTCTGCTATGTGTGTCTGTTACTGTCCTCTCCTCACCCCGTCATTTTCTCATTTTATCCAGGAGACTTTGCTCTGTGTCTTTCTACCCAAGGCCTTTAGAAAAAGAGCAAATTGAAAATCTGGCTCCTGACTGTAGTTGATTTGCACCAGTCACTCAAAATACTAAACAGTAAGTGGGTAGGAGGAAGGAAATGAGAGGTTGAGGTTTTTCCTGTTGCAGGTAACAAGGAAATAAAATAGGAAATTCAATGCAAAGTTGTCATCTTGCTGAGCCCTCACTTGCACCACAGACGGCAGGTGCTTTATAGCTGCTTTTGTTTGATGATTTGTTGCTCTTGGTGTCAGGGTAAAGCTGGACTTAAGGTCTCTGTAATGGGGTGCAACAGGCTTACAGCAGAGACAATTTAGTAAAGGAACTTCCAGGCAATCTGGGTAAGACTGAAATTTTTCCTGTTCAAAAGAGATGGGGGGGGCGAGTTGTTGTGTGCTTGTCATACTAATACACAAACTGGCTATTGAGGACCTAGTGGAAATAAAGTTGTATCAAATTCAGTCTAAGATCTTTACGATTCTCCAACCAAGTGACTGAGCAGTTGTATATGCAAAGGTGGGTAAGCTGAGGTAATTTGTGTTATATCGCTGTCCCTCTCTTAAAGTGGAAAAAGCACTTAGGTGAAGCCTCATTACTTAGGGCTGTAAAACATATAAATATGAAGTCGGACTGCAAACTCTCTAGTAAGCAATTAAGACTGCACATGGAAACTGCCGTCATTCAATTGATTTAACAATTTAATTTGAATATTCAGTGTTGTTTACCAATATGGACAGTTTTTTAATCTGTTTAGGAGTAGATGACTTATTTAATGTACTAGAATCAGCTAACGCACCAATTAAATGAGTGGGAATTTTATCCCCCTTAATTTTCTCCCGTAGGAAGTGTCTCATTCATCAGGTAAGTGAGTGGATGTAGGGGGTGATGCCAAGTTCTAAGCATTCTAATAGGAAGAAGGCTTATTCCAAGGGGTGTTATGGAAGGAGTGTATCCACGCTCAGCTGGGCTCACAGAACACCTAGGCTTCGCTGGAGATGTCGCTTCCTACCCTTGCATTAAAACGTAGCAGGCTACTGGAGGCCAGCCTAGCGCTGAGCAGCTCTTTCCAACCAAACCTTGTGCCAGGGGACCCATCCCAAGGGCTGGCCGAAATTATCCCTCGGGCTGTGACTTACTGCTGATTTCTGCACTGGGGCGGATGGTTTTGGGTTTGGGCTGGTGGAGAAATTTCCTGAAGGCTCTTTCCCACCAGAGTCCCCTACCTCTCTGGTTTTAAGTAACCGATTTTAAAGACTTTGCTAGTTTGTGGTACGCTTTGTTTTTCCCATTTCTGTGGGGATAGCAGAAAAAGTCGGCAATAAAGACAAGGAAAAAAACCCTCCTAATCTCTTAGGTGATCCAATACTAAACATTGCTGTTCCCACTGTCCTAAAAGGGAAACTAAGGCAACGAGTTTGTAGCATGGCCAGTGTCAAGGAAAGGGGCAGGATGAGATCTGCAAAAAACCTTTGAGGCAGCAAATTTAGATGCTTAAGTGCATCTTGCTGATGTGAGGGGAGACCCAACCTCACTCAAATTCTGGCTGCTGCCACATTTTAAATGATGATACAGTAATAATAAACAGTGAAGCTTTTTATTTTATGTTGAGAGGCACGCTTACCCTTGTAGCATATAGTGTAAGTGCTTAACGTAGTTAATACTTGTCCTGTACAGCTTCCCAGTCCCAGTTCTGTTTAGGCTGTCTGGAATGTTTGCTTCTGTGAAATACATCTTCTCTTCTCTGTAAGTATTTTTAAAGACTTAATGAAAACAAACATCTATTTCTGGACCAAAATTTGAGGACAAAAATTTTGCACTTTCCTGCTACCGAAAAGAGTTTGTTTTTCCTTCAACACTGTTCCCAGGGTAAAAGTCGTAGTTTTACCTCCAGCTATGTAAATGATTCTTCATCAGTATGTCTCAGGTGGAAATTCCCCTATTCACAAATGGAATTTTTATTCTGGTAACAGTAAAAATAATAATTTTCTTTCAGCCAAAGGGATCTCTCATTTTAGGAAAAAAAAAGGAAAAAAAAAAATCCCTTTGCATTCCTTTTCTCCTTGTTGTCATTGATGACTCATGCAATGGCCTTTGCTACTTCTGACTCTTAAGTGATTTTTCAGGTGGCTGCTAAAAAATTCTTAAAACATTTGTCACTGGCATCTGCCTCATTTTGTAACCTGATACATATATTCTGGTTTTTATGCAGAGAGTGTATTTGTTTGGGTTCTAAATGTTGCTTAGTTTGGAATACACACTTTAAACATCAAATAAAACTAAACAAACAAAAACCACCCAAATATAACAAACTCTTGAGTTTCTGCAAAATATTTAGTGCAGGCAGGCACCTGCATCTGTCTGTCTTCAGTGTGCAGACAGCCACCCACACAAAAGTTTGCAAGATCCGGTCTTACTGGAAACAATTAATAAGGACCCCCAAAATTCCCAAGCTGGATGAATGACTTTTTTGTTAGTGCTCTGACTTTATCACTGAGGTCTAGTTTTATTTTTTTGGAGAACCCAACACTCATGTGAACTTAAACTATACTTCTCAGTGTGGGAAGACTGGGTGCTGCTTTTCTTCTGGTACCAAAGAAAAGGATCCAGAATCCCCTAACAGTAATTTCAAGATTAAATAGCATGGTTTACTTAAACAGGCAGTTACGACTCATAATGGAAATTTGTGGTTTTTATAGATCACTCACTTTCTGCAAAAAGAAGTACTCCCAAGAAATGGTATTGCAAAAAATTGAAAGAGAAGTTGTAGGTCCCTCCTGAAGAACAGATAGTCAGAAAAGGGATGTAGCTTCTGGCCATTTGTGCTTGACATTCTTGGGTTTTGCATCAAAAAAAATCTTCAACAGAAGTGAGCTTGAGAGGCATTCCTTGTGGGGGGGAGGGAATGCTGTGTGTATGTATGCAATTATATTTTGAAGTGATAAAGAAGTAAACGATCTTTTGTGTTGAGACACTGATGCTTTGAACTTCTGTAGCAACACCAGTTGAAGACCTCAAATGACTCGTACAAACAGCAAAGCTTCACAAAATGCCCTGTGAAACACGGAAGTAATATTATCTGTATTCTGCATGCAGAGAAACAGGTGAAACAACTTACTAAAGGTCACGGCATCAGTGCCAGTATGAGAACGGTAGTACCTTACTCCAGGTCCTGTCCTTGAAAGCATTAAGTCTTGGGTTTTTGGAGCAGCATGTGTAATTTTGGTGGGGGTTTTTGTTGGTGTTAGTTTGGTTTTTGTGTTTTTTCCCAGACCATTTTGTCTTACGTTTTCGCAGTCAGTAACTCAAACTGTATCCCTGACATAGCCGTAGCTTCATGTATCTTGCAGAACTGGGTCAGTAGCATCTCCTCCCGCCTCACATTTGACTACCACCTTCCACTCCATTCTCTGGGATGTTGTGCTGCTTACAACGCCAACAATTAAAAGATCTTGCCTTTTCCTTAATGCGATACTTTGGCACAGGCAGACCTAACTTTGAAATTCTGATGAAGAAACAACCAAGGAGGTATCAAACAAAGCCTCCCGGTTCATTTTGATAACCTCCTAAGGAGAACTGCCTCCAGGGGTTTTTCTGCTTTAGGAGTCCTGTGGTGTTGCTGATGATCAAGATAGGAATCTCAGCTGCTTGCTGCGGCTCACTCAGGTCAGTTCTTGTTGGTTATTTTTCTGCTGCAAACATTTATGGGGAAATTGCAGAGGAATGCATTGTTCTCAAGCCTGCAATATCCTTCATTTAAATGTGTAGTCACACAAATAAAACAGTATTTTTGTGTGGGCAAGGACGCTGAAGTATGCCATTCTGGCCTTCAACAAGAGAGCTGAGTATCTTTGTCATCTTTCTCCCTTCTCTCTTGCCCTTCAGGGCTTGACACTTTCAGAGGCTCTTTGAACAAACAGGCTGCTCAGGTCCTTGAAACCCACCCCCTAATAATTCACCGTCAGCTCCTATATAGCTCGTGGAAAGATTTTGCTTAGTGAGTTTTTTTGTTTGAACATATGTCCAGCAAATGAAGAGAAAAAAAAAGTGCTGAGGCTTTGCCATGGTTTTCTTCTCTGAAATATCTCTTGTGACAATATCAACAAGCAAACTGTGGCCTTGTTCTTGAAAGAAAAACAATTCATGTTATAACCACTGTGCACCCAGCTCTCCCAAAGTCTGAGCTATGAAATAACTGCTGCATTTTTCTTCAAGGAAATACTCTCCTCCTGGGAAGGTTGCTTGAGCATAGATGAAGAATAGGAGAAAACCAGCATCTGTTTCGGGGTTGGTTAAGGATGTGTGCTTGAGGATGTGACAAGTTAGCAGTGCAGGGAGGTGGTCAGCACAGGGCAGCAAAAAGCTGGGTGCTCAGTGAGGTGTTTGTCCTTGTGTCTGTGATCCCCCAGCTTAATGCAACCCATACTGGGTAAAACTGGTAAACGTGCTTGTGATCCCTTGGGTTTTGTTCCCCTAAATATCTTTGCCTGGTGTTTGTCCCCTGCCTTGCCCTTAGCAAGGGACATGCCATTTTTGTGGGACTTGAGCTGGGGGAAAGTGCAACCTGAGGTGTGTAATAGTGAACTCCTGAGAGAGGTGGTAGTTTTAGTCTTGATTTTAAGAAGGTGGTGTGGTGAATTTCTCCTGTCAGTTTTATTCAACACAGCCTTTTTCCAGTTTCTGTTCTCTCCAGAGACCCATGTCAGGGTCTACTGCCCTGCAATCCTTGCACCGCTGGCCACAGCAAACCCATGGTTCCTGACTGTGGTGCTCTGCCCAGGGAATTCTCTTTGTGCCCTAACAGCCTCCTTCCTTCCCTTCCTCAGCCCTGGCAGGAGCCAGCACTATCATAGGAACTGCGGGATCATCTTCCTTGCAGCCCTTTCCTGGGTGGTCATTGTCCGTTGTCTCTACATTTCCACCAGTCATGGGTCCCAATGCACTTGCTGTCCTTTGCCCGGTCACCTCCCAACCTGCTAGAATTATTCTGGACCTAATTGTTTTTTTAAGTTGCCATTTCCTCCACTTTCATTCTTTCTTCTTCTCCTCACTGAACGTACAGATGTTTTACCAAGTAAATTTACATTATTTTAATAAAACAAGTCCTTTGGTGAGGACAACAGAGATCTAATCTGATTTTTCCACCATCCTCCTGTGTAACTTCTGGCCAGTTCATTTCTGTGCCTTGGTTTTCTTGTGTATCAAGAACAAAGGAGGAAAAGCATGGGCATGCAGAGCTTATAGTACATACTATTTATGTTTTTTAAGCAGTACAAATCAAAGTGTATCTATTCTGAGTAGATTTAAAACATTTACAATTTATTAGTAGTAGTGGTATACTCCTATCAAACAGGAATTTGTGTCAAATCAGGTTGGTGCTGTCGCGCTCCCAGTGCTAGATGAGAGCTTGGTTTCCCTGGGGTGAGTGTTTGCTTTGATAATGCTTCTGGCTAGTTGAGCAGTTTGTGCGTGTTATCACTAACGTCCTACCACACTGGTGACTGCAGTGTGAATAATCATATGGGGCTTGACATTAAAATTGTGAATTCATATCTGAATTTCCCCAATAAACTTCAGGAGGTTTGGGATCTGCAGTTGATTTAGATTAGTCAATACTTTCCTTAGAGCACTAGCAGTGATTTTTCTAAGTGATGAAGGTCTAGTCTTTCTCTCATCTTTTACGTTGTGTCCTACTTGAATAAACATCTGTAAAATACAGCAGCATTAAGCTGTTTATGAAGTTCATCATAATTGGTAAGGCTGTGGCAGCTCTGGCTATTTGAAGATGGAGAATTGGAAAGTTCAAAATATGAAAATGAATGTGTACAGCAATCAGAGGCTGTAAGGTGCGGTTAACATACTTAGTACAGTTTATCCTAATATCCTAACTTCCCTTCAGAGGGCACATTGCTTGCTTCCAAGAGAGCCTAGGGGCCTGAAGTGTGGGTGTATATATATAATGTATTTAAAGAAATCCCAACAAAGAATGAAAAGCCTGTAGCAGTGTAGTATTATGCTGTAGCACAGAGACACTTTGTGTAAGATGCAAAAAGAAACTGTGATCTTCAAATCTTGAAGTACCGTTTGGTTTGGCCATAGGCATTTCTCAGCAAAGGATGTGTCCTGTGGCTGTCGTTACACAGACGAGCTCTGCTGCTCTCCTCTGCAATAGCCAGTGTCGATCAGTGTTTAACTCTGCATGCGGCTGTGATCCTGTTTCAGATCTTGTTGCCAAAAAAACCTCTTTTGACTTTTAAATAAGAGCAAGTTAGCAGGCATATTTGCAGACCAACTGCATAGCTAAAGCAAAAACGCGGTTTCCCGCCTGTTTGGTAGTGTTAACCACATGGAGCAAATAGTTTCAACTCTCCTAAAACTGCTCTGGCTTCCTGTTTGCTTTGTGGTGTAATTAAATGTGGTGAGTTTGGTGGGGTTTGTTTGTTTGTTTACCTAATACCCCAGTAAGTGGAGGATAGGAGAGGCTACTTCTAGCCTTGTCTGTGGAACTGGTGAATACAGCTTCATAAATGTCACTGTTTATTAAAATTGCCACCATCTATATGGCTTGGGACCCAGGAGGGCAGGCATGGTGTTTTTTCCCTCCAGGTGCTCAGCTGGCAGTTGAAAGCGTTCTTGCCTGGCAATCCTGTAAATACCAAGGCGCTGTGGTTACCTTACTTGCTTGTTGTCTTCCTCTTCTTTCTCCCCCTGTTGCTTTTTCCTCCCAAAGCTGACCAGCTGTCTCACCTAGGCTATCGACACTGGCTAAACTTCTTATGCAGAAAATCGGAGTAGAGAAGGGATTTGGAAGGGAGATGGCTAGGAGCTGTGCAGCCAGTCTTTCCAGCCACGTCAGCTGTGTAAAGGGATGCCGGGACGGTAAGCAGATGTGCAAGAATGGTGCACCTGGAGCAGTGAAGAGAGGAAACAACCTGAAAAAAAGATGCAAGGATAAATGCCAAGAGGTGGAGCTATGCTAAGACTAAGGGCTCACAAAAATCTTTGTTGAAGAAAAGGGACATAAAAAAAGAAGGTATTCATGTGAGTAGTCATTGTAACTGAGGTAGAGCCAAAAGATGAAAATAAAATAGGACTTTAGATTTGGCTTTGGTAAATCTATAATAGACAGCAGCCCTAACACTAGCCAAGCACTGCGGGATTTTTATCGCCATCTGTAGGAAGTCTCCCCTCTCTCCTGTGAGCTCTGGGCACTCCTGCAAAGACTTGTACCTTGAGCCAGCGGTTGTGTGATGCAGAACGTCTGAAAACTCGTCATCCCTTTCCTCCTGTCCATTGGTCTTTCTACTGTTTACAGTTTTATGTTAACCCTGGGTAGTCCTCGGTGCGTCTGCAGGCTGAGAGAATATCCCTTCTTGTTTTCAAGTGCATTCATTTATACATGGCAAATACTAATTTTCAAATTGAAAGTCAGTTTGTGTTATCCAACAACTATGTCCACATCCATTTCAGATACCAATTTTTCTTCCTTGCCTGATGCTTACCTTGGAGTCAAGCTGTAGTTGCCATATTTTAGCCTATTTGTTGTTATTGTAGGGCTCTTAACTGCAGACAGAGCTGCCATGTCCTCATGGCAGAGATCAATCAGCCCCTGCAACTATACAAAAAGTGACCACTCTTCTCTCCGCTGCACTCTCCTAATGAGTCCTGGATAAAGCTTGGACCATGGTGCGACAGTCATGGATGCTAGGCTGGGGTCTGCATTGTTCACCAAGCAGGACAGGGCTGACGCCTGACTCCAGCAGGACCATGAGAATTTAAGAGCTGAGGGTACAAAATTAACCTTTTGGAGTTTTGTGAGCAACTCTGGATAAATTTATACCAGATTGGCATGGCGTGGAGATGGTCTTTTTGAACTGGCATGCCTAATATTGGATGCATTTGAAATAATGCCACGTGGATGCCACTAGCCCTTCTCACCAGTGTTTTCTTCAAACCTGTTAGCGCTGTTTTGTTCTCGGTAACGCAGAGGAAAAACAACTAACTGTCCTTTCCCTTCTGTTCTTCCTGGAGGTCTCGGATCTTTAATTTAGCAGGTTGCAACTATTTTTCTGACTTTGGGTTCTTTTTCCCGTCCCTATGGTTTCTGTTGTCCGATTTCTCGCAAGCCATGTGGGCAAATGTCCTGTAAGTGTTCAGTACAGTCCTATATGTGAAACTTGGAGATGGTGAATAGAAAAGCTGTTGAAAAGGGAAAAAAAATAGCAGAACAGAAACCAGAATTCCTGTAAACAGTCTGTTAAGAATATCTTCAACACATGTCAGGGCCTATGATTTAAAATAGACAGTTTCTGAGCTTTAAAAGGTCACATTAGAGATGTGATAGTAGATTCGAATGGAGTTGAAGAACGAATGTTTCAACAGTCGTATTTTGTACTGATGGTGAGATATCTGTATTTGCCAACTAGTAATGTTCAGGGAAAAAAATGAGTCAGATTGCAAGAATAATGAACTTTTCTTGGATTATAGCATGGAAAAAAATTTATACCTTAATCACACGCCTCTAGCAGTAGAAGCTTTAGGAAAAATAGCGATTCTGGGAGTCGTAAAATTGCAGGACCAGTTGGGGCAACACACTAACACTACCCGTGTCCTATATCAAGATTGTTTGTTTCCATGTGTGGGAGTGAAATAATTAAACACACAAATCCAGGTTCACAATCTCATATTGTGACCGAAAGTACTGTGGGTGCTTCTCAAGTGCAAGAGGAGACTTGTGAAAAGAGACTTCTTCAAATGAGCAAATGGTCTTTAGGCATCTAATTGCTGCTGAAAATTTAATGAGACAGAGGAGAGTGATTGTCTTTGAACACTGGAAACATTTCTTAGCCCCATCTGCTTCTGCTTTGGAACCACTAATTTCCCATGACACGTCAGAGAGCTGGTCTGTGCAAAGGGGTGATAGCAGCCCCACGGGGTGTCTGAGAAGTGGCCAACCTTTGAGGCACCTTGGGGCTCTGGTGGGATGGGCCCTTGCACAATGGTTTGGTGCCTGGATGGGTTTCCCCTGCAGCCAACGGACCCGTACAGCAGGTTTGGGGGAGAAAAAAAAAATGGGCAGATACCCTGTACATCCTTGGTATTCAACACAAAGGTGTGCTTGGTTCCCCCCTCTCCCACAATTAGCAGGCACTAGTGGAACACCAGGCGTGCTGCAACCTGTTGCTACCCTGCTCCTACCTGCGGCCCCATGGGCACCATGCCTGCCTTGGAGGCATTTCTTCTCATCCCCCAAATCACTAGCCTCTCCTTTAGGATTTGGGGTCCTCCCCATCCTTATTGCACAAAACTTTTCCAGATGAATAAAGAACAATTGCATGACTGAGGTTGTCAAAGGAGCCCTTTCCAGGGAAGGAGTGAATCCCAAACCATTTTAAATCTCTGATGTGAGTAGGTTTTATGCGTACATAAAAGAAGGCCAATGGTATCCTGGGGTGTATTAAGAGGAGTGTGGCCAGCAGGTCGAGGGAGGTTCTCCTCCCCCTCTACTCTGCCCTGGTGAGACCCCACCTGGAGTACTGTGTCCAGTTCTGGGCTCCCCAGTTCAAGAAAGACAAGGAACTCCTAGAAAGAGTCCAGAGGAGAGCTACTAGGATGATAAAGGGACTGGAGCATCTCCTCTACGAGGAAAGGCTGAGGGAGCTGGGCTTGTTCAGCCTGAAGAAGAGAAGACTGAGAGGGGATCTCATCAATGCATACAAATATCTTAAGGGCGGAAGTCAAGAGGACGGAAGCAGTCTGTTTGCAGTGGTGTCCAGCGACAGGACTAGGGGCAATGGATGCAAACTGAAACACGAGAGGTTTCAGTTGAATATGAGGAAGAACTTCACTCTGAGGGTGGCAGAGCACTGGAACAGGCTGCCCAGGGAGGTTGTGGAGTCTCCTTCTCTGGAGATATTCAAGGCCTGCCTGGATGAAGTCCTGTGTAGCATGCTCTAGGTGAGCCTGCTTTAGCAGGGGGGTTGGACTAGATGATCTCCTGAGGTCCCTTCCAACCCTTACGATTCTGTGATTCTGTGATACATGTGGATTTAGGGCCTACCGTCAACGTTGTGTCCTATAGTTAGTCCTTCAACTCTGATAGTAGTGGAGCTATTGTCTGGTGTTACCAGCGGTGTGTCCCTGATGCGTGCATGGCGTCAGCTCTGTTGGGACAGTGGCACCCATGTAATGCTTTGGACTTTTTCTGTGCTTGGCTGCCAGGATTGATTTTTCCCCGGGCGGTGTTGCGTTGCCTGTTGTGCACTTTCTTGTGCACTAGGCTGCACGAACCAGTGCTGCACAGATTACTGGTGTGCAGCTCACAGCTAGAGTGACCCGTGCGTGATGAAGGGTGACTGCTGTGCTGTGCAGTGCTGGATTACTGGAGCCCAATGCCACAGCCCTGCTGCAGGGTTACTGCCGTGTGACCCACAGCTACAGCTGTACAGTCACTGGGGCCCAGTGCAGAACGCCTGTGCAGGACCGGCGGTGCGCCATGTACAGCTGGTGCAGGGCTTCAGGTGCGCGGCTGTTTGTGCACCGTGACTGTGCCCAGCGCAGGGTAACTGGTGCGTGGGGCACGGTTACTGGTGCGCGGGGTCCCTGTAACGCTGACCGGGCACGGTTACTGGTGCGCGGGGTCCCTGTAACGCTGACCGGGCACGGTTACTGGGGCGCGGGGGCCCTGTAAGGCTGCGCG
>NW_009260790.1:285093-311572 GCF_000687185.1 Egretta garzetta
GGGTGGGGTGCCTGTCCTCCGCGTCTTGCTCCTACGTGCGTCTCTGCCGTTTGCGGCAAATCCTCATCACTCCTCGGGCTCCTTTAACCGGCTGTGTTCTTCTTCGGGAAAAGCACTTCTGCTTTATGAAAACGGGGCGTTTCAGGACTCGGTAATCCGCGAGTTGGACGGAGGTTTTATCTGCTTTGGGGGTCTTGAAGCCGTGTACCCCCCCCGCGGGAATAGCTGCGCTGGCAGCAGCTCTCCTCTCGGTTTCCAAGGCGGGTGGATGGCAGCGGTCATTCTTTTTTTTGGCCAGGAATGGGGCGGTAACCACTCGTGTCACCTGCTGACCGACTCCACCGGGTGGTGGAGGGGTCTTGTCCTGCTGGGATTTCTGACCAGTCTTTACAGGAAGGTTTGGCACCCGGCACCTTGTCGCTGCATTTAAGAGTCACCCAGAGATTGGTGCATTTTGGCAACATCTTGCTATCCGTACCGTCTCTGACGCGGGAGTTGTGCTCCCTGGGTTAGCTGCTGACAGCTGTGTGTGTTTCTGCCATGGGTTAGCTTTGGATTGTGTGTTCTGGCAGGGCACGAGGGCCTTTTCAGAGCTCTCCAAAGAGAATCGCTTAACGCCGAAGTACAGTGAGCTGCACGTGCTTGGGGTGGGAACCTGAAAGTAGAGAAAGTTGAACGGAATGGTGGAGGGTTATTAGAAACGTATGGCTTATGTTTTGTTTTCATCAGCAAGATGCACTTGGGTTTCTGGTATTGCCCACTCATGGGAGCAGTTGAAAAAGACTAATTTCAGCAGCCTCTTCAGCTAGCAGCTTTCATTTATCACAGCACTCTCCAGCTCCCAGACTGTGCCCCTGTTAGCAGTAATAGCAAGAGTGCAAAGATCCCAAATCACTTTGCCAGCATTTAAGAATTGCAGCATCCTTCATGAGGTATACTTGTGCATATGAGAAAACCGAAACACGGAGGAGTTAGTTGTTTGAAGTCACGCATCAAACAATTGTCAGGGTTGGGAATGGAACTTTGCAAGTTGTCAGTTTTCAAGCTCTTGCTTTAACCACTAAGTACACTGTTTCCCACTAGATGCTTCCTCAGACAATACTGAAACCATAGCTGACTGGCTGTGAACTTGCCTAAAAGGCTGCTTGAAAATTTCCACCAGAGCGAGGTTCTCGAGTCCTCCCATCAGATGCTTTTCTTACTCCCTGATGTTCCTCTGCCTCTCTCTAGTGATACTGGTTTACTTCCAGAATGAGCTATGGCTTTACATTTCCATTTCTCTTAAGTTGCTTTACCTAAGCTGCTCTTTCCCCCCTCTGGCTATTACTTGTGGTTGCATCTAAGGTCCTGCTGAGCTTGAATGATGATACAGCGCTCGGATGCTCTTTCTCTAGTTCTGGAGCTGGGAGCCCCACAGAACTGCAGCCTGTTTTTATCGCCACGTGTACGTTCTGCTTTCCTATCTCTCCTTGCTGACAACCCCTTTCATCAGCAGCCCTGCACACAAACAAGGTTAGCTCCAGTTCAGATTACATTAGTGTAGTTCTGCTTCCCATTACTTTTCTCTGTGAGCCTGCTTTATGGGGGTGTGCATGTGTAAGGGGGGCATTGAGCAATATAAATGCTCAAAGTAAAGGAACCTTTATTTCATAAAGGGAAGGGCACAAGCCAAGGGATTCTCTGGATGCAGTGGTTGTTCAAAGCCTGATCCCTGTAGTCTCCACATAGCTAAAACACGTCCTAGGAAGGAGGAAAAATCCGTGGTTCTCTGCTGACATCTTGATGCATGGAAGATGCTGATTTTGGTACGTAAATGCTGGTTGATATCAGGCCCCCTGGTAGGGAAGGGGGATGCTGTGTAGTGTTTGAGAGGCCTGAAGAATTAGGTGCGTGCATTTTCATCCCTTGCTCAGTTATCCTGGGCAGATTCCATTGTATGCCTGCCTCGGTCTAACGGTTTGTGTAAGCAAAGTAGGGAGTAAAGGTGATTAAGCAGGGGCTTAGAAATCGCTAATAAAAGGCATTATCGAACCAATGTAACTGTCTGCTCTGTAGAGTTGGATGAACAACGAACTGCTGTTGAAAGAATGAATGAATCAGTGCAGGGAATTGTGTGGCAGGATATGAGAGATCAATGTACAAGACAGAAGCTGATAATATGCAAAAACCTTTATTTAATTTTTATATTTGGTAGAGGTAAACCAAATAAAGGAGATTGGAGTATTCTAAACTAGGGTTTGAGGAAATGAACCTGAAGGTACAAAAGCATTGATTTTAGGGGTTGTTCAGTACTTGAGTGCTTCTCCACACGTTTTCAAGGGATCCTAGTTTTTTCCTACCTAGTTCATGGGCCAAGCCTTACACCTGTGTGTGTATGTGTTGAAGGAGGAACCAGAGATGATAGAGCTGTGGTGCAACTCAGGTCTGTACTGAAGGTACAACACTGTCACAGGAACTGAAAGAGCAGTAATGGCCCAACAGCACAGTCGGGACCCCGATCTGTATTGTACAGAAAGCTTAATGGAAGTTGTAAAGGAAATACTGCTGTTGACACGAGAGCAAAATCTATCCTGCTAATGCCACCTTTAAAATGAATGATGTTAGCAATTATTCAGGAAGGCAGCAAAGGCGTAAAAGGCTGCTGCTAACTGAATGTCCAGGCTCGGAGTCTCTCTTGGTGGCAGTCCCCAGGAACTGTGAGTTCTCAGTCCAGCTTGCTCTGGATCCCTTAGGCTGGCTAGAGCATCAGGTCTGACCTGCTGCGTCGGAGGTCCCCGCTTGATTGGGGTGAGTGGGGCAGCACAGCAGACACTTGCACCTCTGCAGGCCGGCGGTCCCCGAGGCTGTGTTTCTAGCACTTCTCGCCAGCATGTGTTCATTTTTAGAGGAATAAATAGCCAGGTTGTCAATACTTGTCAGCAGGCAGAGCTGCAAAGGCCAGTCTTACTATGAGCTTCTGTTGGTTGTATCCACGTCATGGGACTGGAGGCTGAATGGGGATTTTTTTATGTTGTGCCACAGGGGAAGCAGATACAGCATGTTTTTTCTGTGTGTTTAGGTTAAGTGGCTGGCATCTCAGTGTGAGACTCCAGCTAACCCAGCAAGGGGGGAGTACCCCTAGAAAAATCACACATACAGTCACGGTTTGACTTGCTTGTTTGTCTCTGGAGGCATACTTACCTGCTACGGGAGTTTTCCCAGCCTGTTCTTAGAGGGGAATTTGTGGGTTAATTTTTCAGTCCGTCAGTGCTGAAATGACTTGCCCGCAGTGTACAGTGGACCTGTTTTCCCCCATGACCCCCACCAAAAAAACAAGCCCAAGCTTAAAACACCTTCAGAACACTGCACCTATGAAGCTTTGGGTTGATCAAATCTGCTAGATGTATTGACTGTGTGGTAAAGACATGTCAAGCACGTGTGTACATGAAAATTCCCGTGGTCTCCTCCCCCAGCTAAGTTGATGCCTGCAATGAAAGTGACTTCCTGCTGTCTCCCACGCTACACACATCACCTGTGAGCTCTGCACCACTCAGTTCTTATAAACTTGAAAGGTATTTTTGTAGTCCTGGGGTTTAGTAATTTTGTAATCTGTTTGTGGGCGTTAGAGCTTCCGTGTCTGTCTAACGCTGCAGCCTCACAGAGGTTTGTGGAACGCTACTCCATGTGTGATCTTGCTAGCTTGCTGCTTTTTTTTTTTTTTTTTTTTTTTTTTTTTTTCTCTCAATAGCAGTTGCATGTTGTAAACACCAGAGCTGTGGTTGATAAACTTCATAAAAGGAGATTTGTGTTAGTGTGTTTCATGTTGGCTGCTGGCTTGTTAAATACTGACTGGATAACTTCAAATGTGTCTGTTTCTCTCTGCACAAATTTGTCTTTATGTGCAACTATGCATTCCTCAGGGTGTGTGAACTCGGAACATACGCTACCTCCTGTTACTGACGTTGTGCCTATATTTGTTACGTGGCATCCAGTAACGTTGGAGTTTTTTGTTCTGTCCTGGTAAGCTGCTGCATGGACTGGTCCCGTGTGCATATTGGCTCTGCCTTGGTCATCTCTCCTCTTCAGGAAAGATATACATTTATTACCTGCATGCTAATTAATGCAAGGGGAAACCTTAAGGAGGGCAAAGCAATCTGTAGCCTTCATGCAGAATAATGAATTGAGGCAAAACAGGGAGAGGGAGTTGAGGACTTACCTTCATCTGAAACCTGGTATCTTCTCTCATTGAGTATTTTCCTCCACTTCTTTTTTTGCCCAGTGATGAAGAGGACTGGGCATTGTAAGATATGAGACTCGGCAAGGAAGTAAGTGGTACCAATGGGTGCATCTTTTCTGATTGCTCCCCTAGGAAATTACTCCATGTCTCAAAGTTACTGAGGGATTATGGAGCAATTGTCCACTGCTAGGAATTTTTGCTGCTTGTTGGGCTGGTCTGAACCAGAGTCAGGGGTCCATGTGGAATGCATCCATGTGTACTGCATTCCTGGTTTCCTGAGGAGGTCTGTCTTGCACAGATTTTTACTTTCACCTTGCAAAAATATTCCACAGAGCAGAAATACATGTGAAAAGGGGAGTCACTTGAATTCTCTGGGAATTGTGGGGAATAGCTTTGTGTTTGCACCCATGGAAATCTATTGTTGGGCATGTGCTTGATGCTTTAGGACCTGTGTTGTGGGACAGCATGCATTTCTCTTCCTCTTAAGTGCTCCGAGAAGTCCGAAGTGATACTGTGCTCTGCAGTTTGAGAGCTTGTTTATCTGCAGGTTGAAAGAAGCAGCTGTGATGGCCCTGCACAGATGGTAGTCCCAGCCCATGCTGTACATCAGCCAGTCCACACGCCACTTGTCCCACTGCTGGGCTCTCCCATTGGGTTGTGGCTGGTCACTCCTCACATTTTCTTCGCAAGATTTGAGGTTCCCATCAAGCGCGCTTGCTGCTTCTGGGAAAAGAGCTTCCATTACTGCTTCCCTGTGGGATAGGAAGAGTGGTTCTTTCTTTAGGGCAGCTGGGGCCCTGCCCATCTCAGGAAACAACAGAGTAACGTATTGAGCAAACCGTGTCTTGTTTTCGTGTGCTCGGCTATGCCAGCAGCACTGCCAATGAGACGTTGCCCCTGCAACTGCTGCCTGTGGAATACCCTTTCCTAGAGTCAGTACAAGGCTTTCCTAGGCCTTGTAGGGTTCTGGATAAAGCATGTTCCAGGTTGTAGTCAGCTTGTGAGCCCTCTGTATTGAGTAACCCGAAAGAAGAACTATTTTGAGTGGGGCACTGAGCCACAACAGATGGCACAGCTTGTAGACAGCCTGTCTCTCATAGCCTTTATAGCACGTCATTGTAGGTGTCCTGCCCAAGTAAGTACATACTGTGGGACAGTTTTTAAGTTAGGCTTGTGTACAAGCAAGCCCAGCGGAAAATTGCTGCCTGAGATGAATGAGCAGGTATTTGAGGCCCTGCATGCCTCCAGTTCAGGGGCTACATGAAGTTCACAGAGCAACATACTTGGCCCGCAGGAGGGCCAGGTCTTTAGCTTGGGTGTACACACTGTTATGAGTTGTTTGGCCACCCAAACAGGTCAGCTGGCCAGCCAGTCTTGAGGTCTCTCTCTTGGATGGAGTGTATATACGTGCCAGCTGTAGACCAAGAGCTTTGTGCCTTCTGGTTGTCCGTTTTGCTTCCTAGCCCTGGGGTGCAAAGCGCCACGTGCATCCTGTCCTGCTAAACGGCCTGGCGTTCTTGGAGTCAGAAGGCAACGGTGTACTTGCCTTGCACTCAAAACAAGTATTTGAGGATTGTGGGAGATGTGGCTGGTGGAGGAGGAAGAAGTATTATAGGAAGATGTAGGTTGGGGAATGTAGAAATATTCTAGCAAGAAGAGACCTTATAGCAGCCTTCGATGCCTGAAGGGGGCCTACAAGAAAGCTGGAGAGGGACTTTTTACAAGGGCATGTAGTGCTAGGACAAGGGGTAATGGCTTTAAACTGAAAGAGGGTAGATTTAAATTAGATGTAAGGAAGAAATTCTTCACTGTGCAGGTGGTGAGGCACTGGGACAGGTTGCCCAGAGAAGTTGTGGCTGCCCCATCCCTGGATGGCCAGGTTGGATGGGGCTTTGAGCAACCTGGTGTAGTGGAAGGTGTTTCTGCCCATGGCAGGGGGGTTGGAACTGGATGGTTTTTAAGGTCCGTTCCAACCCAAATCATTCTATGATTCTGTTTTGGGGTATACTACAGTTGGAAGAGTGAGGACTGGGGGCATCTTACAGTAGAAAGTGGGCGGCTGCAGCCCAGTACTGATAAGCAGGGATCTTTGATAGCCTGTGTTCCTACTTGAGGTTGCTTCTGTGGGTTTACATCCCACTAAAACACAAACTTCTGTCTCACGCTTGCTTGCCCTAGCTTTGAGAGCTATGCAAGTTGTGCAGTAAACTAATTTCTGTCAAGTGTGGGTTGATAAACTTGAACCTTAGGCTACCAGGACTTACACGTCAGAACACCACACTACCACAATACAGGATTTTTAACAATAATCTGTCTGTCTACCAGGATGAAGGTCTGAGATAATGCTGGGGCTTTTAAAAATTGACAGCTGCAATGGCACGTCAGAACACCACACTACCACAATACAGGTTTTTTAACAATAATCTGTCTGTCCACCAGGATGAAGGTCTGAGATGATGCTGGGGCTTTTAAAAATTGACAGCTGCAATGGGGAATCTTTTTTTTAAAGACTGCAGGAGTGAAAGACAAAGAGCATATCTCAAATGACCCCAAGTAGCATAAACCCTGAGAAAAAGGAGTGATATTGCATTTGGCTATTCACGAATGGCAAAATGACCCAGAGAAAAGGGAATTGTAATTACTTGTGCTCATAAGGTCAAGATAGTGCAAGCAAGGGTACAGCTTGGAGAACTCTGTTCCAGTTTCCCAAGGCAAAAGGGAAGATGAAAGTGGGGTGGTGCAGCAGTATTAACCTATGCAGAGCTTGCTTCGCGTAAAAACTGTCACACTGGATCAGATCTAAGGTCCATCTAGTAGAGCCTTCTGAATTTAGCAATGGGACGGGGAGAGGCTTGATAAACAATGTATTACAGGCGATACAAGTCCAGAGTCACTCTTCTTTTGGCATATCCACTCCAGGTTCTGTTGGAAAAATCCTTCTAGATTGGGAGATAATCAGTGAGTTTGGAAAGACGAAGTATTGAGCAACTTGAACTTGACGTTGTAGTGCTGATAGCTTAGACGGGTACTTCATATCCGATGGGATGTGGCATCAGGTAGAAATCCTCAGGAGAAGGAAGCAGTTGTCGTGCCTTCTGTCTCTGCTGGTCAGTAGTATCATGGTAGTTTGCTGCTCTTTTTGCCATTGGGAAAGGCTGAGGTAGCAGATATTCTGGAAACTTGCTGCTTTTATTGTTCATGAGCAGAAGATGAGGCAAGCTTGTTTTGCTTTATTCAAACTTGTAAACCTTGCCTCCTCCCCCTTTTACTTCCCTCCCTCTTAAGGCACATGGGTGGTTTTGTGGTCGGTGTATCCGGTCTCTGTGTGATACAGCATGTGCACTGAGGAAGCAGGACAGATAAAACATAGCTCGTATTTCTGGGAATCCTTACCTCACTGCTGATGGGGAAGCGTGCTCCCAGGCACTGGCAGATAAGATGCTGGGCTTCTTGTCATACTGAAGCATAGGGCTGGCTCACGAGAAGCTGCCAGCAGGACTTCATGATTTGGGAGACCCAAATCTTCAGCAGCATGTTGCTTGGTTTCTTTCTAAGTTTGTACTCTGACAGCTGCAAAACCATATTTTAAGTTGAGAATGAGCAAATATTTTACTGGAGGATAAGTGATACTGTTAGAATTGCTCGGGGCACGTGCCGGGCTGAATTTAGAACCAGCAAAGAATCACACTGGCAGGAGGGTTGAAGCCTTGGTTTCCACAGCAGCTACGAGCTATGGCTATGTGAGCACCCTCCAGGCTGTACTACTGGCATGTGTCTCTGCTGACCTGGTGGAAAATCTCTCTGGTAAGTGAGAGGGAATTCAGGTAAGCTGGTTTCTCTGCTGAGGTGGTTGAAGAGAGATGCTAGGAGCTAACGCTAGCAGCTCCAAGCTCTTCCTGCACATGGGGACACCACGCTCTGCTGCTTCTCATCTGTGGAGGAAACTGGAGTTTTATACTGCTGTGTTATTTTGCTGGTGGGCAAATGGATGGAGCATGAAGGTTTCTCTGACTTTGGTATTGCGTGTCTCTAAATGGTACAACGGGCTTCTGCTGAATGCCTTTTGTTTCAGCTGTTCATGTGTACGCTTAGCCTGTGTTTGAAAACAACAGTTTGTACCTGATAGCATTCAGATTCTTTTTCTCTTACTTGCATTCTTTGGATATACTGAGAATAAATTGTAGAGCCCTGCCAAGTGAAAGGATGCAGATGGAATTAACAAACCTATTTTGATTGCCTCGGCCATAGATTTCATTTTTCCTGTACTTGTAGAGGGATGATAATACAGCAGAGGATTACTTGTTTGTGTGTATTAAAATGCACGCGTACTTAGAACCAGCAACACCTCTTTCTCCCTCTTGCAGACTGGAACTGAGCTCTGGAGGAACAAAGTGGAGACTGGAGCATGTGGCCTGAGGATTGCCTTACAAAGCCAGGGGTAGGGACTCGTTTCTGTTGGCTGCTTGGTCGTAGATGAGCTATGGGGACAAAGTGACTTTGTTCACAAGTGAAGATAATGCTTTAATTTCTTTGTCAAATACAGATGTAGATGTTAATCCCAGTCTAGAAGACAGTAAGAAAGGGGTGTGTTGAAATAGAAGCAAATGCTATAGCAAGAACACCTCTGTGGCTTAAAGGCACTGGACTGGAAGTTTGACTAAAGTGCATATTTTCCTGAGCTGAGGATATGCTAACCTCCCTTTCTTTGGGTTCTTTTGCATATTAACTTAGTACAGAGCCCAGCACAGATCTGAGGAGATGTTATGTAGTCAACAGCAACAGACTTTTTCCATTTTCTTCCAGGTGGTACCTAAGAAGTGAGCAGGATGCCCCCAGGCATTTACTGCCCTATGGAATTCTGGTCCAAGGGGGAAAACCAAAACATCCAGGTGGACTTTCTGCTGCCCACAGGCATATACTTAAACCTCTCTGTGTCCTGCAATGCCAGCTTGGGCACCATCAAGCAGGTAACAGCCTTGTTCCGTAGTCTTATCTACAATTCCTGGGACAAGGAGTCTGTTCTTGGGGAGCAGCTGGGGAAATGTGTTGGATCTTAACTCAGTGCAAGTTGGGTTCCTTCTGCATTGCTCTGAGGCAGTTCCCTGTGACTCACTATGAGAGCCCCCTCCTTCGTGACAGCCTCTGCAATGCACTAAACCCTCATCTAGCTGCTGAGGCTGCCCACAGCAGGGTGCTGGTGGTGGTGCCAGTGGTGTCAGGCTCAATTCTCTAGGTCCAACCTTGGGATGAGAATTAGAGTAACTATGGAGTGAGGGCAGGTTTGAGCTGGCCACAGAGGGCTTGTGGACTGTGTGTTCAGTTACTGCTTACCTGACCCAACCAGTCCCCACGCTGGATTTTTCATTGTGAAAGCTCTTGTGTATGCATGTGCAAGTAAGAGAAGTCACCCCCAAATAGTCTGACTCAAAGTACTCAGGGTGTCCGCTCAGCCTTCTCTTACCTCACAGAAACTGAATGCTGAAAATTGGGAATGGGAATGATAGAGAGGATTTTTCTTAGTATAAACGAAATGGAGCTGCTTCCTTGTTTCCCTGGGCAGGAAGCAGGGGTAGGGGAGAGTGAAGGAGAACAGTGGAAAAGGTTTTCTCTGCTGCAGCAGCAACCTGGCCTAGATGAGTCACAGATCACAAGGGACAGAAGCACAGTGCCAGATTATTCCAAGTTTTCTCATGCTGCAATTTTCAGGTGAAAAAAACCCAAACCCAACAAAAAAAAAAAATCACCATAAGTAGAGCTGATTGGTTCCAGCTGTTAAGTTACAAGTCTGTGTTTTACAGCCAGTAGGCATACTGGGTCAGACCGGAAGCCCATCTGCTCTGGAGTTTTGTCTCCTATAGCAGACACTTAAGATGAGAGTGAAGAAATGGAATATGAACAGTCATGTGGAAGTGCTCTCCACTGGGAGCGAAGGATCTCTGGGAACTGGATAGTGTTAAGAAGACTGCAGAAAAGTTCTTGGCTCTTGTCACAGATTTCACGTTACTGGGGGCAAGTTACTTATCCCAACTTTGCTTCCAGTGGGAGTAATACCTCTATTTCACAAAGCTAGCAGTTAGCAGGTACTTACTGTGAGATATTCCGGTGGGGGTTATTCAAATACTGAGACTGAGGGATTTACTTTGCCTGAAACAAATGGCAAGCACAAAAAAAGGAAGTCAGTTAAAGGCATCTGCAAATAAATCTACCCAGCAGTTCAGCACAAGTTGCAGCCACCAGACTTGGCTGAAAAGCAGCCTGTGATTGCAAATCCAGGAATGCTGTGAGAAGGTTTGGCTCGGCATTGCCTTCGCTAAATGGTGTATCTTGGGAGAGTGAAGTTGTGGGGTGACAGTAAGAGGAAGACGAGGTTCTGGCAGTGCAGCGGTAGTTTCACCCTGCTGTTGGTCTGGCCCAGGTGGTGTGGAGGCATGCTCAGTATGAGCCGCTGTACCATATGCTCAGTGACCCCGAGGCCTATGTCTTCACGTGCATCAACCAGACAGCGGAACAGCAAGAGTTGGAGGACGAGCAACGGCGGCTTTGTGACATCCAGCCCTTCCTACCGGTACTGCGGCTCGTGGCTCGAGAAGGCGACAGAGTCAAGAAGCTTATTAACTCCCAGATCAGCCTGCTCATTGGAAAAGGTCAGTTCCCCCATCGCTGCTCTTGGCAGGGGTGTTGGCTGTAGGTGAAACGTGCTTCTGTCAGACAGCCTGGCTACATATGGAATAGTGATGGAGCCCTGCTTATGCAGGAGATTAAATTGGCAAGTTTGGTCTCTGGATCTGGTAAGGGAACAGTGTGTGTGCAGACCCAAGAAGGGTGATCTTTCCTGCTGGCAGAGGGCTATAGTAATGGAGTTGGTGCAATTGTACGTAGTAAATAAGCGATCATTAGTAGCTTGGCTGCCTCTTCTCCTTTTGGGCAAATACTAAGCATGTGTTTAGGAAGACTGTTTCACAGACACTTTGTTATCAATGACCGATTTGCCTCATCGGGTGCAGATGCTTATTTTGTCTTTCTTACTTTCCTCTTAGGTTTGCATGAGTTTGACTCTGTCCAGGATCCAGAGGTGAATGATTTCCGCACCAAAATGTGCCAGTTCTGTGAGGAGAGAGCAGCAAAGCGGCAGCAGCTCAGCTGGGCAGCTTGGATGGAGTACAACTTTCCCTTGCAGCTGGAGCCCATGGCCAAAGGCCTTGGGACTGGCTTTCTACATACCCCCACCAAGAACATTTTTGTCAACGTCAAGTTTCAGTCTGGCGGGGTAAAGCACAAACTTTTCTGTGACCATGTTTAACTGGTTTGTGCTTTCCCTTTGGGAACCTTTGGGCATTTGGAGACAGAATAATGTGTGTGTGGACAGTGTTTCCATGTGTTCAGTGTTCATCTTCATTCTCCAGATTCCTTTGCCTGTGGAGATGGTTGGGAGGGAGACTCTGAGCCTCCAACCAAGGGACCTGTTCCCCTTCCTGAACATGCGTTGGGTGTACTGGTTAGCTGATAGCTGAGGTTGCTGCATGCACGTGTGGTGGTGGAAAGCTTTTTGGGTTTGGGTAGGAGAGGAGCACAGAATCCAATACATGCCTTTCCTTTTGAAGCCCAAGAGCCTGCTCAGCTCATGCTCAGCATACACTGCTTGCAGGCATTGGTCTGTGTTGCCCATGGGCCCCTGTTTGCCTGCTACCCTTGGTTGATGTGATTTTTGCATGTTGTGCCTGGGCATGAAGCAGGAGCCACCCTCCTAGGAGAAGGGCCTTCCAGAGCAGTGTGTTTGAGCATGGTGACCCTAGCCACCCTCTGCCTTGCTGGTGGAATGACAGTGGGAAGATTTTTAATAACTAGCAACCACACAAACTGGTGATTCTGCTTAAACTGGACTTGGAAGTTCCTGATTTCCAGCCTTGCGCTTGCGCTGTTGAAACATGCTCCTGCCCAGTTTGGCAAACATCCCTACTTATTTGCTAATGTGTGTGTGGGGGTAATTCTGCCTTCCTATCCTTCTATTTAATGTTAGTAACAGGAATGTTGTTACCTATCCGCTGAGCTACTGCTGCTCCTTGTGCTGATCTCAGCCCTTTGCTGGTGTTTGACAGCGTATGCTGTGTTGTTGGGATTGCAGGAGAGCTTCACTTTCCAGATCTCCCCAAAGGAGTTCCCCATCACATTAATGAGCTATGCTATCAAGAAACAGGCTACAGTCTTCCGCCATGAGACAGTGGAGAACCCAGAGGACTACACCCTGCAGGTGAATGGGAAATGTGAATATCTCTATGGGAACTACCCCCTGTACCAGTTCCAGGTGAGCCTTGTGTCTTGCTTTATGGATGAGTCTGTTCTCATATGGCCTCCTCTTGCTGGGAGGGTGAATTGAGACATGTTATCCTCCATCAAGGAGGCAGTGCTGTTTACTGGAATGCAACACATCAATGGCAGGATCTGGATGCTCCTTAGGGCAAGGGATACTTCTAGCAATGTAACAGATCTTTACATTTTTTGGGGGTAGTGATCTAAGCTTGTCCCTGGGTACCAAGCGCTGTGTAAATGCATTTATAGATTATGGTTCTGGAAATGTCTGTTTGCTTGCATGGTGGGCTGGAGGTTCTCTTGCTGAAAGTTGGGCAAGTAATCCTGTATCCTGCATTCCCCTGGCAGGGCAAACTACTGTTGGGAGCGCTGAATCCTTCTCAGTGTTTTCCCTTAAGGCAGTCATTTGAGTCAGTTGATGAAATGCCAGCTATAAAGGGCACTTCATATTCTTAGTTCTGGCAGCATGAGTCCAGTGAGTTGCAGGTTTATAAAGCAAGAGGAGATAAATTAAAATTGAATTTTGATAGTTGCTGTGTCCTTTCCATACTCCTTCCACCTGTTTCTGCTTCAGCCAGTTCTGATTTGCTTGACTGCTCTTGCCTGCCTGGCTCCATTTCATCCAGGCTGACTCTGTCCTCTCTTTGCAGTATATTCGCAGCTGCCTGCACCGAGGCCTAACGCCCCACCTGACCATGGTACACTCCTCCACTATCATTGCTATGAGAGATGAGCAAACCAACTGTATTGCCAGCCCCCCAAAGATGGCTGCCAAGCCTCCCCCGCTCCCTAAGAAAAAGGTAAAAGGGGACAGTGACCCAGCGGGGTCACCCTCAGGTCATCCGTTGATGGAGACGCTGACCTTGTCTGGAAATGGCAGCTGGTTCTGCCTGCCTCTCACAGGACAGGTTCCTAGCTAGGGTCTAAGAGCTGGGAATTTCCAGGCAGCCTTCCAGCTGCCTTGACAACTTCCCTGGTTGTCACAGACTTCATGTAGCCCGCCTGCGATGTAGTGCTCTTTTCTGTTTGAGCAAAAAGCATGTCATGAGAGATTAGGTCTGGTGTTGGCTTGAGAACTCTCTGTTGCATCTATTTCTGATCAGAACCCTTTTCTCTTTCTAGCCAAACTACGGTTCTCTCTGGTCCCTAGAGCAGCCTTTCTACATTGAGCTGGTGCAAGGCAGCAAGGTCAATGCAGATGAGCGAATGAAGGTAGGTACTAACTCAGCTTGGGGTTTTGGTTTTGTGTTTTGACTTCCCCAGTTGCACCTGTCTTGTTTGTGTGGTGAGGAAAGCAGGGGCCAACAGTTTGATCTCGCCAGAACAAAGCATAATGAAGGCTTGGCCTTTGGACAGTTTCTAAACTGAGGCACAACAGGAAGGGGAAGGGAACTTGCTAGCCAGCAGCCCAGTAATGGGGCAGTGCATTCTTAGAAACACTCCCCTGCAAAAGTTTCCAAGTAGCAAACGGAGCTGCTGCTCTGTGGTGATATCACTTGACAATGGTGTGGAGAGGCAAGGGAGTCTGCAAAAGCAGAGGAGGGGAAATTCAGCTCTGAGAAGAGAGAATGATGGGAGAGGTGGTGACTGGTAAAGTTAAGACAGAAAGCATGATGCAGCAAAGCCCTGGGATTTTCATTCAGGTGAATGAGGAGAAGGGGAATGGCTGCTCTTTGGGAAAGGAAGGAAACAGGACAAGAATATACTGGTGTTCTGCAGGGCAAGGCTTTTTAAAGAAACAGGCAATTAAATAGTTATTTCTTCTGCCCAGTGCCCCATCATTTGCAAGGAGCTTCTCCTGGGGAGGACTCCTGTGACTCAGACTAGCCAGCCATACTGGTGACGTTGGGGATGAGCTTGGCCTGTCAGCCGTACAGCGGTCTGGCAGACTGCAAGAGCAGTGCAGGCGTACAGGCAAACGTGCACCTGCAGACAGCTTGCCATTGGCACTGCGCTGCAGGGCTGTTTTGGGGCTCAGCTGTTTGCACGCGCCCTTCTCCTGTCATGCTGATTTGCCTCCTCTTTGGCATAAGCACTTGCCCAGCTCTTGGTGTCTGCCCTGCTTCTTCGGTGTGACAGGTTCCTGAGCTTTTGCAGCATCTGGGTGGGCAAGGTTTGGTGAATATTTACATTGCTGGGCTTTACAGGATGAAACCTGTAATGCTCTTACCAATGGATTACACAAGCATTCTGCAATGATTAAGCAGCTCTTGCAAGCCCACATGAAGTAAGAAGATAACAGTGCCCTTACTGAAGTTGAGTAAAGAGGAACTTAATGTCTAAGTGAATCGGGAAAGAGAGAGGAGTAGGGCATCCTGTTCTGGGGAGTGGATGCCCTGTCCCGTTCCTCTTCTAATCATGCGACTTCAGCAAACAGGTCAAGTCCCTGTGGATTCATGGTATTCTCCTGTTTCTCCTTCCCTCAGCTGGTGGTGCAAGCAGGTCTCTTTCATGGCAACGAGATGCTGTGCAAGACAGTGTCAAGCTCTGAAGTGAATGTATGCTCAGAGCCAGTGTGGAAGCAGAGGCTGGATTTCGATATTAACATCTGTGATCTTCCCCGTATGGCGCGGCTCTGCTTTGCCCTCTATGCTGTCATCGAGAAGGCAAAGAAGGCACGTTCCACCAAGAAGAAGTCGAAGAAAGCTGTGAGTAAAGCCAGTGTGGGACGGAGCCAGGCTTGCCCGTGCTGGAGGGCACAGGATGCCATTCTGAATCAAATGCCCTTTGCTTTCAGAAGTCTTTATTAATAAAACAGCTTACAGAATGATGGCCAGTAACTTCTTCAACAGGAACAGGAAACTGAGGAGTGGCTGCCTGTAGGAAAGGTTGTTTACATGTAATTTCTTGTTCAGAAAGACCGTTAAGAAACATACCCAGCATCTGAATGCACATGAAGAGGAATTATTTGTGTTAGTGTCTATGTTTTGCTGTTCTGCAACTTCCTTGTTTTGTAATTGAGGTTAAACCATCTCCTGTGTTGCGTCTTCTTTCTAAGTAAGGTCCTTCATGCAAATCCCCAATGGAGCAAATTGACAGCTAATAAGGGGGAAGAAACTGAGGAATGTAAACACTGGTTAGAGCAAAACTTGAGGTCAGGTAAAATAAAAGTGCAGAATCTTCAAGCTTTACTGTTCAGACGCTGCAAACTGAGGGTGAAAAGTTAAATCACTTTGGAAGCTCTTGTTCTGAGCTTCTGAATCAGAGATGTAGTGATAGTTCTCACTTTCCTCACCTCTGTTCTGAAACTTCTAGTCCATTGATAATTCAGGAGCTAAAAGTAGATCTAATTGCAGTCTGTAATTGAATTGCTGGTTTCCCAGTGGTGGAACTTGAGCACGATGCCTCTAGCTCTTTGTATGTGAAGAGTTTTCTTTATGAGCAACAAATGTGTTTATTTCTCTGCATATTATTGTTTCTTCAGCCATGAAAACAAGTTACCATGCTTTAAACAGAGGATTAGTCATGCCATCTTTACTAGAGTGCAGAGAAATGAGGGACTGATCAATGTGATCACAGAAGATTTTAGTCTCAGTTCTGCTGGCTCCTTTTCGCTGCTGGGAGGTTCCCTGAGCTTTGTTCTGTTGACAGCAATAGGGTTCTCAGGGTTACAGTGCATTAATATCTGGGGAGAAACAGGCAACCCACAAGTCCTGCTTTTGTGGACCAGTTCCTGGGTTGGAGACTTCAGACTGGAAATATTTTGAGGCCAGGACCAGGATCAACCTTTTTATTGTTGTATTTTTTACTTAATAATAGCAGAACTCCATCTCGTGCTGGAGGCTTTTGTTGAACAGAATATCTGATTCATCCACAGGCTGCATTTTTGCGGTCACACTGGGACAATTTTCAGTTTTGAAGCAGTTTTGAAAATCTTGCTGTTCTGATTGACAAAACAAAACCAGGGTTAGCTGACTGTTAAGAGGATCTTGTTCACGTGTGTTCTGGCATTGGGCAAAGGTAATGCATTCTGGTGAGCTCTTAGTATAAAATGACAACATTTGCTGGAGCTGAGCTCTGCAGAAATGGATTTTTCCCCATGGTCAGCTGCAGCTCTGAGTAAGGTGCCAAGATCTCATTTAAAATGATTGGTAAGAGGCGGCTACAGTCAGAGTGCACCCTCATTTTTGTTTTTGATTAATCATCTTTTTGCTTGCTTTGCATACAGTACTCGGAGGTTAATTACGTGCATGTTGTTTGTCTATGCAGACTGTCCAGAGCAGATAGGTGGGACTAAACCCTTTCCTACCACAAAAACAGGCATGCTTGCAGCCTGACTGGGATGAGTCAGAGGGTTAATGTCACCCAGAGGGTTGGCTTTCAGTGTTTCTGTAAGTCACGCAGGAGATATTTCTGTCTTTACAATGCTGAATCGTTGCTTTGCTGGACCTTACCCACCAAAAATCTTGCCTTGCATTTTGGCAGGCTCTGCGCTGTGGTTTGATGTCATTTGCTCTGTTAGAAAAGGTTACTGCTGGTGGCGGTGTTTTGTTTGGCTTTTCCCTATAATCTAGAAGCTGATGTCTCAAATGGGATTTTACTGAGGATACTTAGTCTAATCAAATCAACTCAAAGGTTTATGAGAGGCCACTTGGAAATTATTCATTTTGTTGCATTAGGGAAAAATGCCGACTTTGCTACCTCTACCAAGTCCTTTGGTCTATCTTTGGGGTAAGCCTGATACATTCTCTAGAATGTCTCAGTGGAACAAGATGTCTCGCTGTGGTTCCCTTCAAATATCACACTGTTTGTGGGTGGGTCTCACTAGAATTTTGCCTCGCAACCTCTTCGCAAGTCAGTTTCTTAAGTGTATGCTTAAGTCTTGGTGTTTTCTGTGAGTTAAGTGAAATGCTGGTGTTGCTGAAACTGTTATATGAAGTAAACTGTTCCATTTGGGGAACCTGACTGCAGGAAATCTTAGGTCACTTGTAGAGTATGTCTGTCTGCTCTGGTGGCGGAGAACTGGGTTAGAGCAGGGAGACGGGATCTCTTTCTTGGCCATGTCCCAGTTGCTTTACTTGCTGGAGCCTCCCACCTCCAAAATGAGACTGGCTTGTGTGACTGGGTTGGGCTTGTGGGTTTTATTTTGGGGGCCTGAGGGGGGGATTGGCAGCCTAAAGTTTGATTTCTGTAGACAGTGTTTATTATTGTACAAAGGAGCCAAGCCTTTTCTTCCCATTATCAGGCATATCTAGCATTCTTTGTCCAGTTTTCTGAAGTCATGCTAACTCTGTGTTCCCTGTTTAAAAATTAAGGTTCTTCTCCTTCCCCTCAAACTGTGAAATATATGAAGTATGTATGTCATAACTCCTTCAAACATCAAACGTAGAGTTGCAAGGCCTTCCTGGAAACTTGGAGGTTCTTCAGCTATGTAAAATAGTGAGTGATGAAGTTTTAGACTTCATCATTTGTGGGGAGCATTTGGTGCCATTCAGCATTACACAAAAGGTGCCAGATTTTGGCAAATATCTGAATTTGCGGTCATCTTGTACTCTGATTTTAGGAGAACTTAAAAGGTAAGCAGACAGGCATAGCTACCTGGGGCAGTATATGCTTTATAGCAACTCCTTGGCGAGGGGGGCGCCTACATACTCTTGAATGGGAAGTTACCTACATGTAGCGTTCTGTGTAGCAATTTGCAGACCTGGAAAAGATCAAGATGATGTAAATTCTTATTCCTGGCTATTGTGAGGTTTGCTTTGCATGGGGATATCTCACTTTCTTGTTAGTTCTCCTCCTACCTTCATTCAGCTCTTGCAGTTATAGCACCCAAATGAGGTTCGTTCTTTGCTTTGCAGGACTGCCCGATTGCCTGGGTGAATGTCATGCTCTTTGACTATAAGGATCAGCTGAAAACAGGGGAGTGCTGCTTGCACATGTGGTCCTCCTTTCCAGGTATGTCAGGGGACAGAGCTACTGTATTGTTTGGTGTCTTTAGTCTCCACCGTAATGACAGGAGATGCCCTGCACTCTGCATTGCTGTTCACTAGGTTGTAGGAGGGGCTATAATAGTTCAGACTAGCAGACCCAGTATGATTACTCTATATTGTGATGGCATCTAGAGCCCTGCCAAGGTGAAGGCCTTGCTTTGCTTGGCATTGCACGTATGATATGAGAGGTTGCTTCTGTCCTGAAGATGCCACGTATACTTCACGTGTGAGAGGTCAGGAAAATGAAGTGAGCTGCTAGGGCCAGGCAATGTCCAGTGACAGAGCTGGAAGCAGTCTATGCTCTGCTTTCTGGACCAAAGCTTCGGAAGATTAGGGTTCATGGGTTTATGTGCTTTGGTTTTCAGATGAGAAAGGGGAACTTCTGAACCCCATGGGCACAGTACAATGCAACCCCAACACAGAAAGTGCAGCAGCCTTGGTCATCTGCTTCCCCAGCGTTGCATCGCATCCTGTGTATTACCCGTCATTTGAGCAGGTAGGAGACACAGATGCTTTTTTTGGGAGGCACAGAAATTTCCTAGCTTTGCTGGTGCAGGAGCATACAGTGTCGCTGTCTCTTGGGTGGCTGTCAACAGGGACCGGGTATATTGTTAATGGAAAATGTGACTTTTTCTCTTAACTGATGGACCTTTGAGTGAATACTTTTCCAAGCTGTGAACTCCTGTGAATTCCTGAAGTAAAGCTGCTCTCATCATCTATGAGAGCATTTGTTTAAAAACCAGGTTTAAGTGAGCCACCTTTAAACTGCAGGCAGCATTCTGCTCTGTAGGAAGGAAGAGGAATAAAAGGGGAAATGAGTGAAAGTAGACAGCTCCTTCCCTTTCAGCACAGAGTGGTAACATGCCGTCTGGTATGGGGATTTTCCATCTGTCACTGCAACTGGCCAAACACTTAAAGTGGAAGAAGAAATGTGCCTGTTACAGGAAAGAAAGGAGATATGCTCTGCCAGGGACATATCCACATGCGCCCCCATGATGCATGTTCTGGCTCAGAAGCTTTAATGGGTTATGCTAGTGTGCAGGGTGGCTTGGGCAGCGCTGTCTGATTGCCAAAAGCATGCCGGTTCTAAGAATCTGGTGTGGCTTGTGTTAGCCTGGAGCTTGGTGACTCAGAGCCCCGTTCACAAACTGTATGGGTGTGCAGATGTGTCCTTTTGGGGGAAAGGGCTCATCCCTTCATTCTCGTCACTACCAGGGAAGGGGCTCTGTGGGCAGTTAGGTTACACAGCTGAGCAGAGGGGTCCTGCTGAGTACACTACACAGCTTGGGCTGTGAGGCGTGATTCCCTTCTCCAGAGGTGGTGACTGATCTCTAATGCAGCATAAATGCCTGAAGTGATGGTGAGCTAGAATTACAGAGGAAATGAGGAGCCTTTCTCAGACTCTTTATTTGTGTCCCAGCTGCTGGAGTTGGGGAGGACTGGAGAACAACCCCGCGCTGCACCAGAAGATCCTGAGGAGGTGAGTCTTCCGAGTTCAGTTTTTCAGCTACGTGCAAGCCTGGTTTCACTGATAAAGTTATATATTTGCACCTTACCCCCAACCAGCTTTTTTTCACCAACCTGCGTCATGCCGCAGTCCTACAGGGTCTCTCTGGGCTGAGCAAGTCCTCTGGGTTGAGACTGAGCCCTTTGTATGATCTTTCCTGTGATTCCCATGAGCAGAAGCTGCAACTGAAGGAGATACTGGAGCGGAGGAGCCACACTGAACTTTATGAGCATGAGAAAGACCTGGTGTGGAAGATGAGATATGATATCCGTGACCAGTACCCACAAGCTTTGGCAAAGCTGCTTATCATCACCAAATGGAACAAGCATGAAGATGTTGCCCAGGTGAGGTTGGCAGCATGGGCTCCCTTTTTGATCCATCTTTCAGTGTCTATGTTCCTGTGGTGTTTGGGAGGCCAGCTTAGCCGGGGATGTTTCACAGTGCCCCTGTGCAGGTAGGTTTGGAGGCACTGAGGCTGGGGAATATTTTGTGTTCTCAACCAGTCACTGTGAATGTATGCTGAGTGGTATCCAGATGAGTTGAGGTTTGGCTCTTCTTGGGCTCTGTTTGGCTCTGTGCGCTGTCCCAGACTCATTACTGACCAACAAGGTCTTGCTTATTACCTCTAGAAAGTGGAGGCAAGAAAAAAAATCTGTTTAATTCATGGCAGAAATAGGATCTGGATTGGCTATTCTTAACTGATAGTGAGACACCAGCAGTTAGGGATGGTCTCTGCGCTGCTCATCCCTCCGTACTTCAAGAGCTTTGGCAGGACCTTCTAAATGTCCCTTTCTAGTCTACATTATTACGCTGCAGGAAAGTGCTTTTCCCAAAGAGGTTATTCCACTAATTGTGGTACAGCAAATGTAACCCTGCCCTGGACTTGCATGGCTCCTTCTGTCAGTCAGCCTTCCTAGAAAGTTTAGACTGATGGTTTTTGACCTGGTGTCTGCAAACTTGCAAGGTCTCTGCAAACTGAGAGGTCTATAAACAGTGATGAAGATAGAGGGTTAACCCCCCACAAAGGAGCTGCTCTTCCATCAGTACAATTTTAGATTTTTATCTATTGTCATAAAAATCTTGGTGGGTTGGTTTTTGCTTTTGTTTTGTTTTTTTGCTATTTTTCTTTTCCTGCCCTTACAGATGATTTCCCTGCTTCAGACCTGGCCAGAGCTGCCTGTCCTGAATGCCCTGGAGCTGCTGGATTTTAGCTTTCCTGACCGTTATGTTGGTTCCTTTGCTATCAACTCATTAAAGAAGCTGACGTAGGTGTTCACCACAAGGGATACGCAGAGTCCCTTTCTATTTATGTTTAGGGCTGCTGCGGGGGACTGTGAACAAGGCTGACAGTCTTGTCTTTACAGTATTTGCAAGTATGCTCGTTGCAGTAAAGATAAGGTTGTCTTTTGTTTTGCCTTTCTGTCCACAGAGATCATGAATTGTTCCAATATCTGCTACAGCTTGTCCAGGTGCTTAAGTATGAATCCTACTTAGACTGTGAATTAACCAAGTTCCTGCTGGACAGGGCGTTATCCAACCGCAAGATCGGCCACTTCCTCTTCTGGCATCTGAGGTAAAGAGCAAATGTGTTAGGCTTTTTCTTGGTAATCAAGTAAAACCAACTTTTACTAGTTTCCTCATTGCTCTGTGAAGTGAGACAGCAAGCATGTCTGTATGTATATATGCCAGGGTATTTATTTAAAGGCTACTGGCTGTCCTTGAGCTAGTGTCTTTCACCAAAGCATTGGTGGGATTTCCTTGCTGTGATTACCCAGGAACTGCTGCTTTTCACTGGGGAGGCTGAATAGGGATTATTCCAGGAGCACACAAAACCTTTCTTGTTTGGGGTTTTTTTGGGGTGGTGTGGGGGTTTTTTTTTTTTTTTTGTTGGTTGGTTTTTTTTTTTTTCTTTTGTTGTTGTGGTGGTGGTGTTTGGATTAGGTTCTGTTTTCAGACATGTTTGGGACATTCATGGCCACCTGCCAGTTCTCAGCCATAGGCTCTGACCTGTCCTTAAGTAATGTTCTCAAAGGAGTGGTTAGCAATTTAGTCATTCAGAAAGATGTCTCATCACTTCAAGCAATGTTTTTTCTACATCACATTCTGGGGTGGGTTCATTCTCCTCCCCCCGTACATAGAAAGAATCTAAACAGCAGCTAATATTCTGCACTCTCCTCCCCCACCCCCCCACCTCCAGCCACTTGTGCTGGCATGAATGGGAGAATTAGTCACTCCCTGTAGTGAGTCAGAATTGCTTGAACCTCCCTTCTTCCCCTAGGTCAGAAATGCATGTTCCTGCCGTTGCGTTGAGGTTTGGCCTGATCCTGGAAGCATACTGCAGAGGCAGCACCCACCATATGAAAGTTCTGATGAAACAGGTAACAATTGCTTTTAGCCACAAGGTTCACTTCTCTTTTGCTTGGAGCTGGTTCTCAGCTGTTAGCTTTTCCAACTTAATGTTATCAGTAATGCAGAAAAAGCCTTTTAACTTGCTGTATTGGTTTTGGCATATCCTGTTAAGAGCCTGGAGTTCCCCATCACATGTGACTTTGCTCATCTCTTACTCACCCGCACATGTCCCAGGCTACACTATGTGTCTAGAATGGTTTGAAATGTTCAAAGACCACTGCTGTGATTAGATGAGTTTAATGAGTTGCCATTGGATGGCCGAGCCCAGAGAGTCGTGGTGAATGGAGCTAAATCCAGTTGGCGGCCGGTCACAAGCGGTGTCCCCCAGGGCTCAGTCCTAGGGCCAGTCTTGTTTAATATCTTTATCAATGACCTGGATGAGAGGATTGAGTGTGCCCTCAGTAAATTTGCAGACGACACCAAACTGGGTGGCAGTGTGGATCTGCTGGAGGGGAGGAGGGCTCTGCAGAGAGACCTGGACAGGCTGGATCGATGGGCCCAGGCCAACTGTATGAGGTTCAACAAGGCCAAGGGCCGGGTCCTGCACTTTGGTCACAACACCCCCATGCAGCGCTACAGGCTTGGAGAAGAGTGGCTGGAAAGCTGCCTGGTGGAAAAGGACCTGGGGGTACTGGTTGACAGCCGGCTGAATATGAGCCAGCAGTGGTCCAGAGGAGAGCAACCAAACTGGTGAGGGGTCTGGAACACAAGTCGTATGAGGAGCAGCTGAGGGAACTGGGGTTATTTAGTCTGGAGAAGAGGAGACTGAGGGGAGACCTGATCGCCCTCTACAACTGCCTGAGAGGAGGCTGTAGTGAGGTGGGGGTCGGCCTCTTCTCCTTGGTAACAGATGATAGGATGAGGAGGAATGGTTTGAAGCTGTGCCAGGGCAGGTTTAGGTTAGATATTAGGAAAAACTTCTTCACCAAAAGGGTTGTCAGGCTCTGGAATGGGCTGCCCAGGGAGGTGGTCGAGTCCTCATCCCTGGAGGTATTTAAAAGAAGGATGGATGAGGTGCTTAGGGACATGGTTTAGTGGTGGGATGGCAGGGTTAGGTTAAAGGTTGGACTCTATGATCTCAAAGGTCTTTTCCAACCAAAGTGATTCTATGATTCATTTAGAAGGAGCTGATCGCAACTGGCTCTCTGCCTTGGAGCAGTGCACTCTTTCATTCAGCTGCTATGTGGAGATAATCCTGCTATTTACCCACTCTCTAAAACTTCTCTACCATCTCTGAAGGATCACTGTACCTAATTCAGAAGCAAGGGACCAAGATGTGCCCACAAACCAGTGCTGCTGCTATTTAAGACCAAGTGGCACTTCACATAACCAGAACTCCCCAAAAGCATTGAAGGGCAGGGGCTATAGGTCTCATCCTCACTTTTCTAGCCAGTGCACCTCACTTCTTCATTTGGTGCTCGATAATGTGCATTGTTCTTGGTATTTAGGACTGCAGTCATTACCTTGGAATGCATTTATGCCCAGCAGAATATCCATAATTGATTATGGATCTCCCTCAAACAGATACTGCTAAATGTGTTTTGTTGCAAAGTGTGAAATTGCCACAAGTTAAAGAGAAGGTAGGAGATACAACCAAAGTTTGCATTTCACAGTAGATTTTAATAGGTTTTTTAAACTTCTTCCAGCACTTTCCTATTTGTTAATCCTGTTCCATCCCTCCCTTTTTCCAGGGAGAAGCACTCAACAAGATGAAAGCTCTGAATGACTTTGTTAAAGTGAGTTCTCAGAAGGCCACCAAGCCTCAAACCAAGGAGATGATGCATGTGTGCATGAAGCAGGAAACTTACCTTGAAGCACTTTCCCACCTCCAGTCCCCCCTGAACCCCAACATTATCCTCGCTGAAGTTTGGTAAGGAACATGGCTGCATCTCTTAATTTGTGCCCCAGGCTTTGTTCAGCAGTAGAGCCAGGTTTCTGGTTACCTCAAGGTCATCTTTTCTAATGGAAGTCACCAGTCATGTTAGCATTTGTGGATGCTGTTGAATTTGCAGCTTAGAAGGCCAGTTTTTTTAACAGCTGAAAACTCTGATGGTAATATTTTTATTTTCTCTAGTGTGGATCAGTGCACCTTTATGGACTCCAAAATGAAACCTCTATGGATTGTGTTTAATAATGAAGAGACAGGTGGAGGTGGAGTGGGTATTATTTTTAAAAATGGAGATGGTAAGTCTTTAAAAGCTCTGTTTTCATAGGCATAGTAGTCTAAAATATTTATTGTGGTGAGTGGGCCTAAATATGGACCATTAAGATGATATATAAATGAGGACCATCAATGTGTTGGAGTTTTTTGACAGTAATCTGGAGATATAATCAACTCTCCTCTAAATTTCACTTTGCTGCCCTCTTAATTAGATTTTAGCACAGTAGTAGCTGGATACCCTTGCACAGTAGAAAGGAAACTGATGTGAGGTCTGAAAGAGCTCCAGCAGTCCACGCTTTGTAGGGTTGAGTGGCTGCTGCTCACTGTTGTGTCCAGACAGATGTTTTCTGAGGTGCTACCATTGACTGTTATGGGAGGAGCTTTGGCAAAGTGAAGTAGTAGCATATACCTCTGTTAGTATAATCATGTCTGAGTTAAGGTATTGAGGTAGGGTGGCTTTACGCTGTTACTGCACTACTAAACAGTGCTCTGTCTGATGTTCTTTACTAGCTAGACCTAGCAAGTGACAAACATGGCATAGGCCCCTCTAGCAGCCTGCTGCAGGGGCACAAGAAGTGCCACTTGCAAGAGCAGCAGAGGAGGGGAGAACGGGAGATACTTACAACCCTTTTTTCCTTTGCAATGCGGCACAGATCTTCGTCAGGACATGCTGACTCTGCAGATGATCCAGCTGATGGACATCCTGTGGAAGCAGGAGGGCCTGGACCTGAGGTGAGCAATGTGCACACAGTTTATCCTACTGCAATGATAAATCATGTGAGCCCATTTGGCCTACAAGCTTATTTTGTCCCCAACAGGTCTGTCTAGTAATCTATGAGCAGCTAGTCAGGTTTTGTGGTACTGAGGAGTAGAAATACAGAGTAGGTATGAAATAGACAAGGGAAAGCTTAAAAGTCAACACAACGCAGTTCTGGGCAAGATTTCAGTGGAAGGGTTTCTTTCATCTCTGCAGGATGACCCCTTATGGCTGCCTCTCCACAGGAGACAAGACTGGACTGATAGAAGTAGTCATGCATTCAGACACCATTGCCAACATCCAGCTGAACAAGAGCAACATGGTGGCCACTGCAGCCTTCAACAAGGATGCACTGCTGAACTGGCTAAAATCCAAGAACCCAGGGTAGGTGGGCTTACCTTCTCCTCAGTGCTGCTTTACTGCTTCTTTCTGTCTGGAGACATTTCTTCTGCTTTACTGAATTTTTTCCTTCAGTTATGCGTATTTCCAAGCTGTCCCACAATATCTATGGCTGCTTCACTGCCTGGCACACCGGAAGGCATCACGTGGATCTGCACCGGTCTTGAAGAAATGGAGGCATCTGGGTTACTGTTCGCAAGCTTTTTCTTGATCTTTGATAGCCTAAGGTAGCACCCAAACCCAAGGCTGGACCCAAACCTTGATCTTCCTGTTGGTTCCGTTTCTCCAGAGATAGTCAGCATGGTGGCAGCTGTAAAAGGGGCAGAAGGAGTAATGCCAAACCTGGGAGGTGAAAAAAGAAAGCGGCACAAGAGCTGCGTAGCTTGGGGTTTTACTAGATACAGAGATAGACAGGAGCAATAAATCAGTGCTACTCTGATGTAGCAGGGCACCAACAGGAGTCGTTCTGGGCGCCTGCTTTGTCTTTTGGATCTGTGGAGATCTAGAAATGAGTTAATTTAGTTGAGACTAAACCATTTTCACTGACATTGTGGACACAATCTTATCCAGACTTTTCCAAATACAGCCAGTTGCTATTGCAGCTAGTTTTTGTAAAGCATGGATGGGAGTACTGCCTCTGGAGAGCACAAGGGAAATTCAAACGTGATTCCCTTACCTTCTCCTGCAGGCTGGCATAGGGGAAGCTGGAAAAACAGCTTTCCCAGTGATGAAGTATTGGTGGTCAAAGTAAAATTCTCTTTCAATCTTTTTCTTACCCTCTCTAGTGACGCAT
>NW_009260790.1:311733-359611 GCF_000687185.1 Egretta garzetta
ACTCTTTCCTGTGCTGGGTACTGCGTGGCAACATATGTGCTGGGGATAGGTGACCGGCACAGTGATAACATCATGATCCGGGAAACTGGTCAGGTATGGGGATTCACTGCTGCTGTTGAAGTACTGGACGAGGGGCATGAATGCTACTTAGCAATGGACAGATACAGCCCAGTGCACTCTTACTGCTAAGGAATGTACCTCACCTTCCAGCCGAGAGGCAGACTGGACAAATATTCTCAATAGCTTCTATCATTAAGAGGGTAAATACAGTTTTATAATTTGAATTACAATTCTGTAAGCACCACTGCCATCAGCTGCTGCTGTTAATACCCACTTTGAAATTACAGTGGAGCAATTTGTACTTCTCAGACCTAAAATTGTCTGCAGATGCAAACTCAAGCACTGTGCTTATCAGTCTGAAGCCTTACTTGGCTTCAGCAGCATCACAAATTGCTTGTAGTTGCTAGGTGAGATCCTCAGTTACTTACCCAAGCTGATATATTTATAGTCTTCCTCCTGGAAAAAAAATGTTCGTTTTGTTGGGGTTTTTTTGGGGTTGCTTTTTGTTCTTGGGTGGTTGTTTTTTTTTTTCAAATGAATGCAAGTGATCAGCATGGGTTTCATTTCCCATTGATACCTGTACTGATCCTTTACTTCCCTACTCTACAAGAATAGCTAAGAGAGTTTATATCTTGTTGCGTACTGTTTGGAAGACAAAGGGCAAAACTAGGAAAAAGAAAATCCCTTTGCTAACCGGACCTAACCTACATGAGTAATATTTTGGTAAAGGGCGAAGTCTAAGCTGTCTTTCTTACTGAATTTTGAATTCTACAAAGCCTAAACCACCTCTGTGCTAGACAGTGCACGTAAGTCTCCTACAGGTCCAGTGGAGTCGGCTAGTTAATATTTGAAAGTGAGAAATTGGCTGTTGATGTTTTGAGACTCAGGTATGCAACTGCCTGCCTGCACTGCTGCAGTGCACTGTCCCACTCCTCTACCTCTTATTTCCCTAAATCAAGCAGTCACAGTCAAAGAACCCGAATAGTGCCTTTGTTTTGGCATCGCAGCAAGGACAGAGACACCGTGTCATTTGTTAGGAGACACCAACCTCCCTCCTTGGGCTGGGACCAGCAGCAGCCCTTACCTAGCGCTGCCTCTTCTCCCTATTAAAAACAGGCTGGGCAGGGAGCTTGCAGAACTGTTTCTGCAGAGCAGAGGCCACTCAGTTGTTTGCCCACTTGAGGGAGCTGGTGCCCTGCGGTACACAGCCTGGCGTTTGGTGCAGCTGGGCTTTACAGCCACTCTGCAAAATTCCAGTACTGTAATGTGCATGATCCTTCTCTCCTTCCCATCACTGCACTGGTGGTGCAATGACTTCACTGTGCTTGGTATTAAAAAAAAAAAAAAAAAAAACCAACCCCCAAAAAAGAGGGGGGGAAAAAAAAGCGCCTTACCTGAGCAAGTAGTTTGTAGTATTTTGTAGCAACTTCAAAACAGGGCATCTTGCCACGCGCTGTCTGGGACTGCAAACTGCCCTGGTAGGGTGCCTGTTTTAGTTCTCTCTCTGCTTCTACTTGTGACACACTAAGGCTTTACAAAACCCAGGAATTTCTTTAGATACACCAAGTATTGAAGAGGTAGGTACCTTTTCTGTCCTATCCAATATCTAATTACACTAGAGAGTGTCTTAGCAAGCAACTATTGCCTCCTTTCCCAAAGGAGTGCTGTGGGAGAGGTCACGTTTCTCCCTCCCAAAATTCTATGGTATCTTTTGAATACAGTAACTGAAGAGAACTCAACACTGATCAGTTAAAACAGATACTATTCTGAAAACAATTTTTTTCTTCCTTATTTTCAGCTGTTCCATATTGATTTTGGTCACTTTTTGGGGAACTTCAAGACTAAATTTGGTATTAATAGAGAACGAGTTCCTTTCATCTTAACCTATGACTTTGTGCATGTCATCCAGCAAGGAAAAACTAACAACAATGAGAAGTTTGAAAGGTAAGGGTTAGCAGTTAAACTTGACTTAAGCTTTTTGAGCTTTGAATTTTCAGAATTTATTTCCACCAATGATGTGTAGCCTATAGCTGTCTATACACCACAAATAATTATTATCTACCTGTTAGAGAAGGCGAAAGAGCGTGGTAGTCATCAGTGCAGTCTGCAGGGTTCAGACTAGTACGTAGTCTTGCTTTATAAAATGGTGTAGCTTGCAGCCTTCATTCCTTTGCCCTCTTCCTTTCTGAACAGATTCAGGGGTTATTGTGAAAAAGCCTATATGATTCTGAGGCGCCATGGTCTTCTCTTCCTGCACTTGTTTGCACTGATGAAAGCTGCTGGCCTGCCAGAACTCAGCTGCTCTAAAGACATTCAGTATCTAAAGGTAAGTGAAGCACAGTCCAGATACGGTTAAAACTGAATAGCTGACCTTGTAGCTCAGTGGAGTTCAGTGTGGGAGGGTATATTCTTAGGAGCAAACGAGCTCCAAAAATCATGAGTAGAGATCCAGCGTTCACATGCAGGACATGAGAAATGCCAGGTACCAGTGCTCAGGAAATAACTTCAGACTCCTCAGTGCGAAGGCAGCAGGTACCTTGTAGAACCAGCTTGCAGGGAAGGAGACAGAGCGCTCTGGTTCTGTATCAGTTCCCGTTGCTCTTAACTATAACCACCTACCCCTGGCCAGCTGGCAGACCATAGCTTTGTACAAGAGCACTAAAAACCAAACTGTTCCTTACACTCAACATAAGAATAGGATGCATGTGTTTATCAGAATGAAAAAACCTCATGCAACTTCAGCACCTATTAAAAACAATTAATGGCTGTTTGTTCTAGCCCCTTTCAGTGGGGTACTTTCTTAGTGAGTAAATATCTTAGTAGCTGAGCAGTTAATTGTTCAGTTGCACTCTCAGCGAGGTGATGCTGATTTCTGCCTCTTACCTTCAGGATTCCCTGGCTCTTGGGAAAACAGATGAGGAGGCACTGAAGCACTTCAGACTGAAGTTTAATGAAGCCCTGCGAGAGAGCTGGAAAACCAAAGTGAACTGGCTGGCACACAACGTTTCCAAAGATAACAGACAGTAGCGCAACATCAGCCTGCGCACTTGCTCCAAGAGAATGTAATACCTGCACTGAGGCCAGCCAGTTGTAAACAGGTTTTTAAAGACTGATGAATGTTGCTGTGTTGAAGATCCGGCACCTGCGTTCCCAGAGATCAGACATTTCTGCATGACTGAAAAATTGATGGACTGTCATCAGCTGCATAGTCACGTCTGCTGTAGGTCTTTGGGGGAACAAGGGAGAGAAGTGAGGCAATAAAATTACTGCATACAGTGAAAGGTAGGTAGGTGTACTGTATCCTTATGAACTTGTTAAACTTCAGATACATCTTTGAATGGAAGAGTTCAGGCAGTTATACCATCTTTCCAGTGTGTTAATGTGTCCATTTCTATTCTCTTGAAGATCTAGTTGAACACTGAGAACCTACTATCCCTGTAGTTCTTGTACTATAGCCCGTCTTCTAGTTCCCCACCGTTGCAGCTCAGAGGCATTAACTTCACCACGTGATCGCCCCTCCTACCCTGTTTCAGTGTACACGAGGTAGGTCAGCTTAAATCACCACTGAAGCTGACATGGACAAATTGTTTTACTCTGCAGTGTGACAGGGTAAAAATATCCACGCTGTTATATTGTTTTCTCTCTGCTACAGAGGCCAAAGTGTTCTGAGACTGAACTGGAGCCCATCTATTGTTCTTGTGGCATCACTTTTTTGACAGCAGGCTTGGATTGGCCAAGGCATTAGGTACTTTTGTTTGCTTTCACAAGTCAGATTTCGGCTGAGCCTCAAGCAATTCCTGGTTTCCGTGTTTATTCTGTTTTTTAAGCCTGAAAAATAGCAAGATTGCATTTTCAGGATTGGCATGTGACATTGGCTACATGTGCCTCCTGCTGGCGTACAGCAGAGCTGGTTTGCCACCGGGTTGCCCTGTAACACGTGCATGCCCTGTAATACGTGCGTACCTGCGTAATCACTGGGACACAGCACTGCAATTCCAGTGTCAGCTGGACGGGTGGCTCCATTCTGTGCCTGAGCGATTTGGCCAGCCTGCCTTCCTGCGTAAGGACAGGAGTGCCAGATGAGTGGGTTTAACACTGAAACACTTACAGTAAGTTGCATCTCAACTCTCATCTTCTTACAAATTTATTCCGTTTGTTTCCACACTCTTCCTCCTCTCAACCACAATGCACAGGTCCCTGTATTATTATTATCGTGTTGTTAGAGCAGGTGCACAAAGACTGCGCTTCTGTATGGGGGTTCAGCCAAAGAGCACGCTGTGGTTGTCCGTGCTGGTACCTAAATCAGGACAAACTGTCTACTCCAGACTCCTCCTGTTCTCACTGCTGCCTCCATCTCCTTCCCAAGCAGGATCTGTCCCATCTCCCACAGGGTGCTGTAATCAATCACGTATTTCTACTCATGTGTCATATTTCTGTCCCCAGCTAGCGTCCTCACCTGTGAGCAGCTCTGAGCACTGGTGTTGGCACGGGGACAGAGGAACAGGAGCCACTGCTACCACTCAGTGCCTCACGTGAGCAGAGCGAGGGGCCTCATGCAGGATGCAGCCCCTGGGTCATGTTGGAAGAGAGGTGGAGTAGCGTGGTTAGTACCCGCTCCCTTTGGCAGTTCCCTGGGGTGCTTCCTTCCCTTTCCCCAGCTTCACCGCAACATCAGGTTCCTGGAGGTGCTATCCGTCCCGCATTTAGAAGAACAGCATGGTCTAATTTTTCAAGACACCTTTATTCTTAGTAAGTCTTCCCTGCCATGGGATAAATTTGATTTGATCGTGTTTTTACATCCCAGCATATAGATAAAACAAATAAATTCCTGACTTGATACTTTAAAATCAGGTACTTTAAAATTAAAAGAATACTGCCCTATACAGGCTCTTTAAGTCCACTCCTTTTTTTTTTTTTTTTTTTTTTTTAAAGAGGACAAGTTCAAATATGTTTGTTCTTCATCAGCTACACAGCTAAGTTAACACTGCCTTCAAAAAGTAACTTAAAATAGAGTAGTGGGTGGTAATACTAGGGTTTGGTCAGTGAATGGAATATGAAACACCTTTAATAAACCCTTCCCTCGTTACCTTTACACAGATACGAGCAGATCATGATTCAGTGTTGTGCTGTTGCTAATTTAAATTCTGATTTAAAGTACTTACTGTTTCTTTTCGTGAAAGATGTTATGCCATGAAGTCTACTCTATAGTGTTTTGTATATATTAATATAAACCAGGTTGCCTCTCCTGGAGCACCTGACCTGTTACTCAAAGCAGCATTGCTACAGAACACAACTCATTTTAACTCTGTGTAGCCCTCGGCCATCCCCTTTCTCTACGCCTTGCGAATGAGACTGTGTGGGACTGAGAAGTGGCCAGAATATTTCAGGACAGGGGCACGGACCCTTCCAAGTGACCCAGATTTCTTATTACCCCATCCCTCTGTAACAGTGCTTCAGCACCCTTGTGTAACAGTAAGTAATACTGGAGTATGTTTGCAGCAAGTTATTTTTTCTTCTGTACTTTGCCCGTGTTCCAGACCCTCCTTAGCTAGAACTGAAAGCTTCCCCGAACTTTGCATTTGACTGAACACTAGGAAACCAACAGCGGGTAAGTGTGTACAATCCGACCTCTGGGAAACAAAACACTGTCTTGACTGGAGCCAGCACCCTAGAACCGCTGCTGCTCCCCGAGATCAGACTAAAAGACACTTCCTGCAGTCTGCGAGTATTTCCCCTGTGGAAGAAGAGCTCCTACGAAGTGCTGTGAATTACCTTCACCGTTGAGGTTCTCCTGAGTCTAGAATAGAAACGTTACTCACGGTTTTCTTGACCTAAGCAGCAATAGTCATCTCAGATTTCAAATTAATCTTGAAACAGTGAACCCGTCTTTGCAACTACAAGTATAGCATGATGAAACTGGTCAACAGACTATGAGAGTAAACCATCAGACTTTTTTTTTTTTTTAGCTGTTTTGTAAGGATAATCTTTCCTTTCCTGTGCCAGATACAATAGCCTCATGCTTCACAGGCTAAGAGGGTGCTGGTTCCTACTCAATAGGAAGTGCAAAAAGGAAACCAGAAGCCCAACACTCAATCTCTAACAGTTGTTTTGATATTAGAAGAAAATACTACAGATTTTAGAGCTCTTCGCTTGGAAAGCAGTGAGAAAGCAGTGCTGCACACAGCTACACTGCTGCTCCCTCTCCTGTGTGACCTTGTCCTGTTCCCTCCCTGGGGGTGCTATGCCCAGACTCTGCTGGCTTGCAGAGTTCCCTCTGGCCACACGACGTTGCTCCCTTTCAGAGAACAGATAAATATCGCTATTGCCTTCCTTATTAAACTAATTCACGCAGCACAAAGTATGCAAAAATACCGGGCCACACGCAAGCAGAGACACACTGAAACCACAGCAGCCCAGCCCATGGTTTGTACGCCCTTGTGGAAGGGAGGAAACATCCTACAGTTCTGTAAACACAACTCCCTCATCCAGAATCCTGCCTGTACTGCAGCAAAGCTCTTACCGAGCAGCTTCCTCAGTCACTCTTAGGTACTTGGTTTGCAGGGTCGCAGCAGTTCGTACCTACAGCCCTTGTTTTGGTAGTGTTTCCAGAAAATTCAGGCCCTATTATAGTTTTACGTAAGTACAAAGCAGCAGTAGCTCACGTCATCTGTCCTTCAATTTTATAGTGCAATAAACCAAAATTGTATCAGCGTAAACCGCAAGAACTGAGCAATTCCAAAGGCGTCTCTCAAGTGAGCAGCTTGGCAGAGAGGTCCAGGACATTGACTTACCTACCAGCAGTGAAAATACCAGTGAGTCGTCAAGAGGATCCTCTTGTGCACCACTGGAATAGCATCAGGAATGAAGTCTGATGGCACGATCGGGTCAGGAAGGAGCCTTTGACTCCAAATTTACAAAGCAGCAGCTCACTGGAGAGTTTTCAGCAAGTTGAATTGTACCGAAGATTGAAACTTAAATCACTTTCAAAAATATTACATTTCGCTATAAATAAGTACCTTCTGATTTTATAAATATGCTCAAAGTGATACCCCTCTCTATTTCTATTTATTTAGAGATGTTTCTCTGATTATTTTTTTTAACTCTGTACAAACTGATTGTGCTTATTCTGTTGCCTTTGAAAAAAAAGAAATATTTTTTTAAGCCAGACCATGGTTCTGTAAGAAGAGAATGTTTACACGTTTAACTTCTCGGTTGCTTTACGTACATGTTTTCTAAGTCAAAAAATAAAAAAAAAGATGGATAAATTGTACACACCTGCAGCCAAAGTCTTTCTATGCTTGAGATCAATGAAAACAAAACTCTTCTACTGCCACCGGCAGAGGCAAATTAACACAGTTAATGTAACTTAATTCAACTTCTTCCCATTCAACAAGAAATAAATGCAAACAACCTTTAGAACCAGAAATTTATTGTAGCTTATAGACTTTCCAAACTGACCTGTTACCAATATACACATCTGAAAAGTTATACCCACAGTGGCTACAAACTGCATCAGGACGTTTACAACCTTTCAGTATTACCATTAAGTCATGATCAGTTTTGGTCTAAAATACAGCAGCTACAGCAACAGTATATGGAAGGATAAGTCTTCTACACATTAACACAGGACAACTGTCAGACATAAGTTAAAAGTTTCCCAGTTTACTTAAAACTAGCAGTTATATTACCACGTAAGTAGTCAAAACCATTTCCCCATTTTAGAAATCTAAAATTTTACATTAAAAAAACAACCCCAAAAAACGGTAAGCTAGTTGTGTGGGTTCTCCTCCCTGCTTCCAGCTCCATCTACTGTGGTAAAAGGCACTCCGCAGTCAAGCGTTCCCCAGATAAAACCCACCGTTCCATCCCGTTACAGCACTAGGTGAGAATAGGTCTGCTCGGAAAATCAAAACTATAGAAACATTTGGACCAATCTTTCTCTTCTGACCCTTCATGCCCCAGCCTTTGGCTTGCTTGCTGCTCCGCAAGCACGCTGACCCCGTGCAGCACTTCCCCGTGTGTCCTGTCAGCCACTAACAGCCTGCTAGGAGATGTGTGCCCGTGCACCGAGAGCAGAGGCAGACCATATAAACGATCAAAAACCGGAATTTTGCTTACCGTGCCAAGGAGCGAGCGGAGTCCTAGTCTCCTGTTACAAGCAAAACAAGTTACTCCCTTTACTCCCCCCTCCAAACGTAAAACTCAAGCATGCAGATAAGCTATTCGAGGCTCTGCATAAGACCAAATGAAGTTAAATAACCAAGAGCTGCCTGACAAGAAAACGAGCACGCGCCACCACGGGGTCATAACTTACTTTTCGTACCTTTCCACTATTTCTTTAGAAAAGGCCTTTGCACTGCCAAGTTAGACCTTTGATCAGAAACAACCAAAATCAGCTGGACTTGGAATAATATTAACATGATTCCCAAGGTTTTCTGGCTGGATAATTTATGCTATAGTTTTCACCAGCAGGAAAACACAATTCCTAAGTGTAAACAAAGGTTAATTACACCAACAGCCCAAGTTACTGTACAAGGGACTACGGCAATGAGCAGGAGTCCATTTAATAGAAATGGTATCAGCTACGCCCCAAACCCTCCCACTACCAAATCAGGAAAACTGAACAGCCAAAAAAACCCCCCAAATACCTCTCTCTGTAGACTGGTAGCCAAGGTGCACAGGTACACAGGTCTCAGGCTTTCCAGCTTCAGTTACCAATGTAACAATCACTCACCTAAATCAAGAATCCACCCTGTCAGCAGTATGAACAGACCATCGTACTACAAGCAGCCTCACTGTAATTAACAGGAGCTGTGGCAACACGCAACAGCACACTAATTTGCCCAACTATTTCTTTATAAAAGGCCTTTGCACTGCCAAGTTAGACCTTTGATCAGAAACAACCAAAATCAGCTGGACTTGGAATAATATTAACATGATTCCCAAGGTTTTCTGGCTGGATAATTTATGCTATAGTTTTCACCAGCAGGAAAACACAATTCCTAAGTGTAAACAAAGGTTTAATTACACCAACAGCCCAAGTTACTGTACAAGGGACTACGGCAATGAGCAGGAGTCCATTTAATAGAAATGGTATCAGCTACGCCCCAAACCCTCCCACTACCAAATCAGGAAAACTGAACAGCCAAAAAAACCCCCCAAATACCTCTCTCTGTAGACTGGTAGCCAAGGTGCACAGGTACACAGGTCTCAGGCTTTCCAGCTTCAGTTACCAATGTAACAATCACTCACCTAAATCAAGAATCCACCCTGTCAGCAGTATGAACAGACCATCGTACTACAAGCAGCCTCACTGTAATTAACAGGAGCTGTGGCAACACGCAACAGCACACTAATTTGCCCACCATCCAAGTAGTGTTTTTTCCCCAATAACTTAAAAGCTCTTACGCCAAGACTTAATTGGAAGGGGGGGGAAAAAAAAAAGAAAAAGAAAAAACCAAACAACTGTATTGCACAGGGCAGCTGAACCTCTGCAGAGGTTCCTAAAGCCTTTACAATTTCTCACAAGCTTGTCTGTTCCCTCTGCAAAAATAAAGGAGATTAGAGAAAAATGAAAGAAAAACCAGAGCGGGGCATGAGCGAACATGGCAGTCAAGGCCAATGACACCGTATTACTGAAACATCTACACTAGATAACTGTGCCCGTGCTCCTGCTGCAGTAGGATGAGACTTGTAATATTTCATGCTTCATGATTTTTTGCTTTAGCATGTTTTAAACCCCAATCCCTGTTTTCACTACCACAAATGACATAATTACATAATTCCAATATATTTACAAAATATTAAAAAGTCTGTTAATCTTCTACATATTAACCTCATTCTGCCACTTTACACATGCACTAATTTGGGGAAAAAAATTAAAAAGAAATCAACAGGCTGAAATGAGCAGCTTTACCCTTTGTCAACAAGCGATCTTTGCATCCTTTAGAAAGGAAAAAGGAACAAAGCCAAGTTTGTTTCACTGAGCAAAAAAAAGACAGTTCAGAAATTCATGTGCAATGGCTACAGATCTGTAGAGTCACTGAGCTGAGATGACATGAAGAGAAAGTGCAAGGTGGTTCCTCACATAGCGTAAAAAAAAAAAATAAAATCCAGTCACTGAGGCGTGGCTGAAGGAAGAGGTGCTAACTACAATTCTAGGAACAGCATCAGGAACAAGCTGACGTAACACAAACACCGGGATGTGTGGGGGTTGAACCTACTGGCCAGAATGACTTTTTTTTTTTTTTTTAAACCACCATGAATCCTTGGTGACAATGGGGCGTAACAGCGGAGTCTTCTAGAGCAGAAACATAAAGACAAAGGGAACAGCTGGAATCCTGGAATCAATAACTGAGGGTAGAATCATCCCATTCCAGTTGTTGCTGTCTATTAACATTCTGTTGGTCCTCCTCCTGCTCTCCCTCTTCCTCCTCACTGCTTTCAGACTCTGCACTAGTGATATCATCTTCTTCTCCATCTTCACTTTCTTCTTCCTCTTCCTCCTCTTCCTCTTCACTGCTGTGTTGATCCTCATAAGTCTGTCAAGACAGAAATCAGCTGTTGGTATCATACGGGCCAAAATTCTTTTTATTCTTTTGAATTCAGGCACAAGGCACTATATTGAGGAAGAGCTATTACGGATTCCCTCCTCGTTTTCGAAGTTCAGCAGTAATTGGGCAACCAGAGAAGAAAAAGGAAGTAGCACTCTTTAAAATAGCTGTGTAACATTGCAATCAATCCTGTCACGCTAAACAAACTAATTCTGACGTGTGATCCATGACTTCAAATTCTACTGGAAAAGGATCTTTCGGTAGGGTCACACAAAGAGCATTAAGGTTGCACATCTTTCTTGTTCCTGTTAGATGTCAACCAAAGGAAAACGAAACATCATAACTACAGATGTTTTGACAATAAATTCCTTTAACTTTGGAAAAAAGCAGAGCAGGGCTAAGGTAGGGTGCAGCAGATAAACACTAGTGTTGGACACTGACCTGTAAAATCCAATTATGTGTCACGAAGCCAACACCCACAGACAATCCCAAACGTAACTGCTCTTGGCATTTGTCACTTTGGCGCGTTCATTAAAACCTCACAGTTAACATCTCTACTCTGTGTTCAGTGGTTGGTTTTGCTCTACTACTCTGCCCATGTACAGCCATACCCACTACAGTTGGAAAAGGGCATTTTTTTGTTAAGTGCTGAGACATCAGCTTTACCTCCATGGGGTTCACAGTGATGGTCAAAGCAGAGTCATCCCAGTCCATCTCGTTTTCCTTTCCAGTATCCTGGTCACGCATTGTTCTCTGATGTGCAGCTCGGATTCGGAACACTCCCAGAATAATCATAAAAACCAGGAAACTGACACAAACTACGATCACAACAGTGGCTGTGCTAGGAACAACTGCAACAAGAAAATAAACTGAGTTTCTTGGATGATGCTGATAAGTAACTCTTACACAATGCTAATAACTGGTCCTCTGTCCCCATCACCTGCAAGAAGGAAATGGCATCGTACAAATGTTGTATGTAGCTACACAGAGGCAGCTTGCCTAAGGCCACTTAAAAGTCACTTGGACAACAAGAACTAAAACTTAGTTCGTTAAAGATAGTTGTATCAATCTGAAGGACTGACAACACATGGAAAGCAGATTCCACCACACACAGACTCCTCTCTAAAATGCCTGTTTTTCTTCTCACATCCTACACCCATGCCAAATTAATGTAATTAAACCAGAAAGGACAGATACCACAACTCATAACTCATAAATACCAAGGGAATAATGCTGCAGTTCTTTCCTCATGCCATGCAGAAGAAATACTGTCCCAGTTCCTCACAGTCCTTTATCTAGGTCTTACAGTCCCCTCCAAGACTTGTACACCTCCCACTTCCCAATGTACACACACCAACAGAAAGCTCTCCTGCTGGCAGGAAAAGATACTTCATAGATCTCCAGTAATCAACTCCTCCCTGCTTGGGCAACAGCAGAACAGGACCAAGTAGCGGCTGAGATTTTTAGGCCAACACACTGGTTTAAACACTGGGAAAAAACCTCTCCTCTGTGATGGTTTAATACCAGAGAAAAAGAAAAAAAAGATGAACTTGAATGCCTGAGAACTCTTACCTGAAAATGGATGAGGGTTAGCTAAGTTGTGACCAGAGAGATCAACAAACGTATGATGCACTGGATGAACAAACTGTGGTTGTGCAGCTATGTGATTAGCATGTTCAACTGGGTTAGCTGTGTGGATAACATTCACCTACGAACAAAAAGAAAATGTTCAACACCAGAAATGCAACAGTTTACTTCTGAAGAGATAGAAAGGAAGAAAAAGGGGGGGGGGGGGAAATTCTATTTCCCAGATCAGGCATCCAACTCTCCTTCAACACAGCAATGGCTTGTCTCAGGGGACAAGCACATCCCAACCGGTAGCTCCTTGTGCATTACAGTTCCCTGTCACAAAACCCTTCAGTTTCACAGCTCTCAAATCTGTTTTGATTAGTCAGGCAAGTTTGTGTACACACACGAGTATTTCAGAATAAAACATAAAGACAGTTTATTATCAAATTTGGTAGCCAGCCATTTGAATCCTGAAATAACTATATACAAAGATATATACCACATTAATTGCATTTTCTTCACTCCCATCTTTTCTTCTCCTGCTGTAGATCTTCAGCTAACACCGAAGAAAAAAATCCATATTGCAGTCAAAGGGTTAAGAAAAAACTATTCTTTACCATGTAACCCACGCTTAGCATTGCTGGCTTTTAGGTACAACTGCAAGCTCATGCATATTTCATGTTTCCTTGCCAAACAAGAAGAGCTAAATATACCCCTCCTGTGGTGGAACGCTCCAATACAGGGTACCTGACCAGCTGCACAACAGGAAGAGACACGTTTACTACAGAACAAGGAAAGCATTTGCAGTTCAACAGTTTAGTAAGATCCCAGCTCAAGCTCACAGAATTTCCTCAGGAAACAAAACCACATTACTTAATAAAAAAAAAATTCTATTCTGCAACACAAGAGGCCCCCCCAGCTCACCATAACCACCTAACTAGTGGTAAATACAATTAACTTCACTGTCATCCCTTTGGTGAGCTCTAAAATGTAGGAATTCAAGCTCATAGCTGAAAGATGCAGAGACACAGGACAGTTCCTCTCAATGTAACTTCACTTTCAGCACCTGAAATTTTAGTCCCCTATATGTTATCTTCTGCTGTACTTCCATATATTTGATGTAAGTGTACCAAGTAATAATCAACCTGTACCCTACTGCGGAGGAAATGCAATTGTAGCCTGTCTCTGCTCTTTTGTAAGCCCTTAGTATCAGTGTTTTAAGCATCACACAAGCAAAACAGTGAAGGGCCCAGCAAGTTCATTTGCAGAATCCTACAAATTACACATGAAGGCCACTCAAGCCTCTGGTAGCATTACTCGTACTCTACTTGCTAGTTTTTTGTTTAATTAATATGCTGTCTTTCCAATTCAACCTTTTCGCCTTACCCTTCCATTAGCCATGTTATTTCTTTTACAACACAACAGTTTCACCTGTCTTTAGGCAGCCTTATTTAAAGCTGAAATGTAAGATTAAGAACACGTGTATACATATAAAATACAGCCTGAAATGCACACGTTTACTAATATTTATTTGCCGGACAAAAATCTAAATTAATAATTGATCGATTAGCTATCAGTTGAGGCAACAAGTTCCATCCTCCTAGCCATCCATGCTCTAAAACACCTCAGAACTAGCTTAGCTTATCAGAATTAGCATTAGCCAAATCAGATTAGCTTACATACCTCCACTTTAAACTCATTGCTGACATAGCGTCCATTAAGCTCAGAACAGACCAATTTGAACTTTCTGTCAAAGAGAGACACGGTGTGCCAGTTTCTGTAGCGTATCAAATGCAAAACTTCCTCATAACTAGCCATAGTATCGACCCCTGTGGAGAGAAATAACCAAGTAAAACAATTACTTTGCAAAAGACTAGTGCAACGTCATACACTTGACAAATACTGCCCCCTTTCTTCAAGCAGGTTTTCTTGGCTGACAGATTTTCAGTTTGTAGAAAAAAGGTAACACTGTGAAGATAGACACACACCTATGTAGCTCCACTGAAATTCTGTGGATTGATTTTGTGATAAAATCTTAGACCCAGTCAGTCTTTAAAGGGATTGTGGAAGCCTTTCTTTCAAATACATAACATAGTCTGAATATAAAATAGAAAGGAATGATGCGCGCTCCTAGGCACTGCATTATCTATGCAAGGAACAAGCCTTTTCTGGGGCAAAGTGTACTTCATTCCCACAGTCCAGAGGTAAGCTGCAATTTAGGACAGGGAAGAAGAGAAAGGAGGTTCTAGAAGGATGTATTTTCTACAATCACAGCTTCCCACAAAATACTTGCAACACCCCTGAGCTTGAAATTCTAGTCAAAACCAAAGCATTTAGAGTAAGGTATTAGAAACCTCTCTAGCACACTGTTCCCGTTATCACTGTTGTCAGACCCTTCCCCCAAGAAGACCAGAAGTAGTAACCCCTACCTGTGATTATCATGCCCAGGTTGGAACTGCTCATCTCAATGCCTTTCTGCTGTAATCGTGTCATGTCAATCTCCAGGCTTTCTTGTTCCTGATTTAGTTCCTCTCCTAGCACTGTCACCTCACACGTATCCAGGTTATGCATGATCTCTTCAGATACCAAAGACTCTTGTACTAAAAAGCAGAGAAAAAGCCAAATAAGTAAGAAGAAACAAAGGTGAAGCAGACAGGAGCCCAGGAGCTATAAATGTAACATGCAAACTCAACTCTTCTTCCAGAACAAATATTGAGAGGTGAACCTGAAGTAGATCAAGCAAGTATTCATGAAAAAATGATTAAAAAAAAATACAAACAAGGGATATTTACATGAAGATTATGGGCTGTGCTTACTACCACTTCCAGGTAAATTTTTGTAAGCCCAGAGCAGAGTATCTACACTTTCTCACAAGAGATATACACCTTCTTTTCCCCTACTAGATTCTGTATTAAGAGAAATTCATGTCTCTTTGCAAGAGGAAGACCCTCCAACATCATCGCTGAATGGGGTGAGGGGTGGGCAATAGTCCTAAGCAGAAAAGGATGTTACCTGTAGGATCTTCATCTCCATCTCCCTCCGGCTCCACCTCCCGTGTAATGGTGCTTATTATACGAAGCTCAGGAAAGAGGGAAACACCCTCAGAACTCTCAAACTCTGAAGCAGAGCGGGCAAAATGGTTGATGCCACTAAGGCTGATTTTTGGTTCCTCTGGTTGCAAGACCATTATGTATCCCTCTACAGAAGGAATGGAGACGCAGGCCTCTTCATTGAAACACCTATGAGATATAGAAGCAGTTTTGCACAGTCAAGGAGGCTATTCGAGAGGGAGGCACAATTATGCAGAGTAATTGCTTTATAAATTTTTAAAAAGCTCTGTCTCAGACCCAAGAGTCTTAGATAAATTCATCAACTGCATTGGAAAGTAAGAATTTCCCACCAAGGGAGCAATCTTACAATTAATTTTTACTTACAGTTAACATTTGGCCCCATTTTCTATGCTATGACTAACAGCCACAGATAACACCTTTAATGAAGGCTGTGATACTGGAGACATAGTCTTGCAATAAGTTCCTCCCTCTCTTACACAGCCCTTATTACATTCTCAGGAAGAAACAGAGTGCTGGTGTAGAAAACATTTGCTGTATTCAAATGCATGATGGTTACAGAGAGCAAGGCTCCTTTGCTTATCACAACTGAGATACACGAACATCATCCTGGCTTCAGTATCACCATACAGAGATGCATTTCAGCACTAGGACATACTTCACAACACTGGTGATTTTAAGCCTCCGAATCCCAGGTGTTGGGAACTGGCGGGAATTCAGATAGGAAATGTGTTGCATGGCCTTATCAACTCTGTCAATGTCATCCCCTTCTAAGGTCAGCGTTGACTGACTTGGGTTCATGTGGATCTGAAACAACAGAAATATCAGAGAATACCCAAACAGTAACATGATCTGGTAATTAAAACCGGAAGTATTGCTTAGCCTGCTAAATAATTACAAAAGCAATGAGGCCATTACTTACTGGCCTTGTAGTACACTGTCTAACATCCCTATTCACTTGCCTCTTCCAGTGGAATATATTTAGTGTTTCGTTCTTTAAGAAAAAATCTAGGCATTTATCATAGTTCTGATGTGAAGATTCTAGTAATAGGGAAGAGAGAGAACTAATATAAAGGAGAAATTTAGCTCTGTTCACCCAACCTTGCTACTAAAAAAAGGCATGCAAGTTAGTCTCATTCTATTAAGCTGCTTGGTAATAATCTATAATCTTTTATTAGACTATCTGGTATAGCTGGTAAAACAGAGAGGCTTACAAACACAGAATTTCTCTTCAAGACTCAAAGAGAGCACAGTAACTTTCTTAAACTCCACTAAGAACATATCTATACAAGAAAGATTTCCTAGTTTTCATGTAATTTTAATGCAAAATATCACAATAGATTAGCTTGTTTTATTAGGGGCGCTACTACTAACTCTGCTAGCAAAACTTTTAAGTAATATCAGCAAAGCAATATATATGGCTCCCCTTTACCCATATGCAACTTTACCTTCACGCCTTTGCCAACACCATCAGCCATTTGCAAATCCAGTCCCTCTTTGCAAGTATACAGGCAATCTATCACCTTCTTGTTTTCCAGTTTACCAGAACGAATCATCAAACCTGCCAGATTGCCTCGGAAAAACTGAGCCATGTGGAGTTCACCACCTTCATAAAGGGAGGAAAGAAAAATCTTTTTATATTTTCTTTTCACTTTTTTTTTTTTCCCCTTTTGTAAAACAACAAATATGCCTTCTGGTACCACGAAGTACTATATACATGCAGGTTAGTTTTTATCCATTCTGGGTGTTAACCTTGTGATATGTTCAAGCATAAAGAAAGAATTCAGCACAGTTCACCATGCATATGGCCTTCAAAACAGCAGTGGCCATCTTGAACTGTGAAACTATGGCTAATATTTCCGTAAGAAACATTTCAAAAGAAATTGCCCATACAGCGAGGTGGTGTTCTTCAGAAATAAAAGACAGAACCAAGGAGATGAACTATGAAACCTGAATCTTCATGTTGAGGTAATACCTCCTATTAGTCGATTCTCTGCAAAACCAGCAATGCCCATCCGGATAAAAGATGACAGCAGCCCTCCTCTAGATGTTAGTTACCTACATCCAAACCCATCTTTACAGGCTCTCTTTACACTCAAAGGTTAGAAAGAAACTTCACAAAGTGATTCAGCTCATTCTGAAAAAGGCGTCTAGGAGTTAATTGCTCCCCTCTAAAGGTGCCGCCTTCTCTGTATGGACTCAAGCACACAGTTTCAACTCAGGTAACTCATTTTTAGATATCTCAGTTAAGTTCAATGAATTGCAACCCAATAAGCCCCTTATTGCTTAGATTTTTTGAAGATGACATCATGATGATCATCTTGCTAAATAATGGGGGCCACAGAACACCACCTGGAAATTTGTATTTCAAGGTCAGCATTTACTAAGCTACCAGATTTTTAGAAAGACATCTAAGCTTGTTTTAAAGATTCTGAGTGATAAAAGATCCCTGGCATAACGCAGTAACATTTTCAGTAGTGAATTCTCCTGTTATGAATTACGTAATTTCCAGTTTAGATTTGTACAGCTGCAGCTTCCAGCCCCTGGATTCTGATACACCCTTGACAAATTAAAATGTGATGCACAGCTAGAAACCTCTTGTCAATTATATCTAGACCATTCCAGGAATTCTAAAATTTTACAGAAAGAGTACAGATCTTGAATACACTTTTAGAAATAAACACTAATTTTAAGTATCGCAACTCAAGACACAAAATCCACTGAACTATCACTAAAAATTTCCAAGAAAATGAAACCCTGTAGCCAGCCTGAAATATCCAGTAGCCAAAGCTTTTATGCCCACTCACTATAATTAGAACTTTATATCAATTTCTGATTGAGTATCCACAGTAAATTACAGGTCCGAGTTCTATATGGGCAGCTTGATCTAAACATGAAACTGGTCTTGCTTTGAGTGGGGAGCAGAGCTACCTGACTTCCAGAGGTCCCTCCTAACCTTCTGAATAATCTGTGGTACACACACATACCTACATACATATATATACATATATTTATATAGGATGAGGTGCATTTGTATTTTAACAGAACTGGACAAAAGAAATCATAGCTGATATTTTACATCAGTAACTTATTTTACACCACTTCACTGCAATCACAATGGCTGCAGATTTGTACATGGATGTGCATTTGGGTGCAACCAAAAAACAAACCACCAAAAAACCCCCCAAAACCAAAAAGAAAGCAAAAAAATCAGCTGATGAAGCTCTGGAAACAGAAGCACAATGAAGAAACAAGCCTAGGAGAGGATTATGTGAAGGTCAATGGCCCAAATGCAATGCCTGCATTTCATGCTGTGTGTGAGATGAAGCAATGTCTTGGCTTAAAAATGAAATAAAACAGTAGGGAAAAAAACTCCAGCAACCTGCAGAGGTCTCAGGCACAGTTTCATTGTCATTTTCATTTCCTGTATATTCTGTGGAAAAGCAAGACAAAGAAAAGGACAAAGAAAATACACAGCAGCACTTCCCCCAAAAAGTCTGCTTATACTCGACCCAGCTTCTTGAGGATTATGAGTTCTTTCAAACACCAATAGCTGCAGCACAGGGCAGAAGCATTACTGTGTTGTTACAAGAGTGTAACGTTCATGCCAAGACAACCTGAAGAGCCCCATACACAAGCTGCAGTAAAAGCCATCACACTGGAGAACACTTTAACCACAGATACCCCAGCTCACACAAACTGCTATGAGACTAATGAGATACAGGTCCATCAACTGGCTCAGTTTATTTTCTCCTCTCCCAAATACTAAAGGGGAAATTAAGGTGAGATCCAGCCTATATCAGCACATCACCAAAAGGTGTATCAAAAGTAGCCATTACCAACACAGAATTTTTTATTGTAACAATAGTATCACAGGTACTAAGCAGTCAATTTATCAGATGGAAGCATCGGGGAGGAGGGGAGGGATGACACAAGACAAAAAATGGAAAACAACTTTTAATCATTTAAAAGAAATGTTAAAAGAAGTTTTTCAAATGCAAAATATCTCTCTCTCCTTAGAGGTAAGCTGTATATATAACCTAGAGCAGCCTAACTTATTTTAAAATCTTGGTAAGACAAAAAGCACTAAGTTCATTCCTTTGGCATACTTTTTTCCTCTGTGCTCTAATCCCCTAAAAATCAAGCTTTTGGTGGAATTTTTAAAAGGTAGTGCCTCAAGTCCTTGTATTCCAGACTTTTAATGCTCCTATTTCAGTCTGGAGTAATTAAAAAAAAAATTCATGTCAGAATAAATTGAAGAATCATATAATGGTGCCAATATGAAAGCACAGGAGTTTTTAAACTAAACAAATATGCTTTTGTTAGGATGAAGAACTTCTACAGAAGCCATTACACAATCCATACACTTAGGTGGAACAGAGTTTCCAAGCTCCAGTTTCTTGAAAACCAGCCACTATAGCTTCCCTTTGTGCTATAGGAGATAGTTGGAAAGTCACAAGCAGAATGAGATTAAGGATAGAAAAAATAATTAATTGACTCAAAGGGACAACGGAATGAATTTAGCACTGAAATAACATTAAAACTGAAAGATAGTGAAGTTGTCACAAAATAGTAAATTTGATGGAGAACATATTTTGATAATTTAACCTTCGGTCACACTTCAAAGCCTTAAAACTCAAAGAGAAAAGAAACATTGTAAGACAGGAGACTGTTAATTTGATTAAAATGTCTCAAAGTTTTCCATTTGTCATTCATTCACAAGCTACTTTGTGTATTATTGCAGACTGCAAATACAGTCTATATTCTGAACTACAACACGAATGATTTAACACTGTCCTTATTTCTGACCAAAAAGATTGGCTTTATACCAGCTAGGGTGTAATTTAATCAGCAAGCAAACATTTCAGTTCAGGACAGTGAAGCAAGAGCTTTGTTACAAAGATCTCTGGTAATCGGCCTCCGTGTTCAGATGCATTCTTCTCCCTTTTCTCAAGCTTTGAAAAGTAGGTTTCACAAGTATTAAAGCACGCGAATCAGCATTTCACAGCTTGCAGAATACCGTGTTTTAAGCCATAGTCTGCATACGATAAAGCAGATGCTTTCTATGTTTATTTTTGTAAGCAGAAATCGTACAATATCCAAAAGACAGCATCACTGTGTTGCTTATTAGCTGAATTGTCTCCTGGTCATGTTTCCGTTTATAAGAACACTTTTTCTACAATATGCTTTCCAACCTACTTGGAATTAAGTGTTCTGTTTTGTAATCTGAAGTATATGATGTACTCTTACAACTGTTTTTAAAAACAAGCTATCTATATTCCCATGGTTACCACAAAACCACTTTGATGGAATGCTGCTTGGCGAGTAGCTTTGTATTTCATACACACCTGTGGCCAACGAGCAAAAAAAAATCACTCAAAGAAAAAATGACTAAAAGAGGAAATATATGATACTAGCTAGGAGCAAAAATAATCTGCAAAAGACAAAACAAGTTATCTTTCATGGACTAAAAAGATCTGTTACGTACTAAGCTAACCACAAAGATTTCATAAAAAGAAAAAGCTAATCAAAAGTATTAACAGTTGTAAACAGTTACCTTGCCAACACGCTCCAACGACTAGCTGTGTTTCTATCTTTGAAGGATGAAGTGGGTAATCTTCAGTCACTGGGAAAGGATCATATGAAACACCGTCTACATAGAGAGTTACCGCAGGAAATTCAACATTGAGGACATAATGATGCCACTCTTTGTCACACACCTGAGTGAAGAAAGTTTTAAAAATTCTACTTCAGTTTTTTTTTTTTAATTACAGTTGAATAACTGATCTGATGAACATTTTGCATATACATACATACAGATACACTGACAGCCTATAAGCCTGTATAGACATTATGTTTCACACACATGGCACACATCTGAAAAAAACCAAACCAACTGTAAAATGTTTATAAATAGTTTCTTTTCTTCTATTGCCAACATAGGAAGCTGCGTCTATTTCCATTCCTTTATTTTTTATAATATCTAGTAACAAATATTTGAATTTAAAAATAACCTCTCTACACGCAAGCTTATTCTGAAATACTGTTATAATACAGCATTACTTGACAAAGGGCCTGTATTTGCTGAGAGGAACTGTTTAGAGAAAAACATGACCATTTTGAATATAAAACAGTCTTCCATGACAGAATTATTTATAGGGAAAACTGATTAGTTTTTGGAAAGTAACAATCTTCCCACAAGGACATATATGGGCATTCTACCATTAGAACAAAATACATTGCCCTGCATAGAAAAGAGGATATAGTTAGCTGTGTCAGAAAGTAACTCATTGTTTAGGTAACTGGCAAAACAGACCCATAATAGCAACCTAAAGCAACTAAAAGAACCTTTATAAATTTACAGATACACAGCGTTATTTTATCACTCAGATCCAGAGGGCTGGAAAAACACACAAAATATTTAGTCCTTTCTGTCTCATTCTTTATGATCATAAACATCATGAATTCATAGAAGTAAGTTCTGAAGATCAAAGTAAAGATTAGTTATTACAGCCTTCACTTTCAAATGTAAAATAATTAAGAGTACATGACCGTAAGAATACAGACAGACAACTCTCTCTAAATAGCAAGCAGAACTACCTGCATCCCTCAGAGGCCTATTAATTCTACTTTTGTGGAGTAAAATCCAATTATGAAAACTGATTTGTAGCCACTGCTAGCAATGTGTAAGAAGTCACAAATTTTATTTCAGCGTGAAAAAGGATTAAGAAGGTAAGTTCTTCTGTTATCCTATTAACACTTCAATTTGCAAAAGCATTGCATGCTCAGAAGTATTGCAATGCTATAAACAAACCGGAATACTTCTGTTTTCTTATCCACGCTACCTTATAGCATATTTAGTGAAGATGACTGACATCACAGCGGAAGACTGACATTGTATTTTCACATATAAATCCACATTTTACTACCTTTCAGGACAATGACTTGTACTTTCTTTCATGAGTATCCTGCTTGGTTTAATAAAACCACTAAAGCAGTATTTTATATTCAAGATGAAAAGGTATAGCTGAATCTACTTCTGACACCTGATCACAAATAACGTAAGCATTGTTGTGTTCTATGAAACATGACATCAGGAGTCTGAAGTTGCAAAAAGTATTTATTAATAATTATACTATCAGGGAATTTAGTCTCCAGTGGTTTTCACTGCATTCTAACCAACTGTCCCTTCCAAACTTACTTGATTTAGTTTCCAGTGAAATTCAGCGGGTCTGTATGTTTTTGCCTCTGAAGGATCTTGGCGGAAAAGGAAAACAAGTCGGCAGTTGTGTACATAGAGCGTGTAGTGGTGCCGGTTCATATCTGCACAAGAGTTATACGTAGAAGTAAATGAGGCACGTCAAGAGTAATGAGAAACGTTTGTAATAGTAGTTAGGGCAAACGTTCTTGCACAGCCCATGAGTAATACACTGTACAATAGACATGTCTATCTCCAAATCCAGCCTAAACCAAGGCACAGGACTGAAGACTCACAGATACATCTGTCAGCAGGAGAAAGAGAGCTCTATTTGCAAATAGAAGAGCTTTTTTGTTACAGATGAGTTGCTTCTACCGCAGCTAATTACTGGTTTGGAACATGTATACATGATGGCAGGTGGACATGCTAGATAGGTGGCCTCACTCGGGTTGCTTTAATTTCATACATATTTTCCTACTTTTCTTTTCACACCAGTTAGATGAAGGTTATCATATAGGACATCTACCCATATGCTGTATGAACACTGCTGGGTCACAACAGTGGTTGCCCCATGACATTAAAGCTCCTCCAAAGAGTTCTGAGGGGACAGTGGTTCCTGGCACTCCCTCCTTTTGTCAGTACACTGCCTGGCCTGAGTCACACTTCCTAGGAAATGGCCCCCCATGCTATCCAGGTGGCAAGCAACTCCACCCACCAAAAATGTAAGACCATTCTTGCAGCCATTAGATGGTATAAGCTGGCACCGTAGAGATGAAACATTTTAGCTACATCATCCATTCCATGGCATGGATGAGTCAAGAAAGGAGGGAATGAAAAATTACCAAAATCATGTCAATCAGCCTGACAGCATTAAATGTGACTGTACTGTTCCAGTGCAATATACTCAAAATTGCCTCCCTCCAACAAACCTAGTTCCAAGTCTTTCAATATTGTATAATATACCATTGAAATAAAGGCAAATGACATTTACACTACCAGAAATTATCTGTCGCAAAAATTATAGAGTTAGGTCAAACTAAGGAATAAAAACCAAAAACTTGTATTGAAGGTCTGTTTCCCTTGTACTTGAAACCAGGAGAAACTGTATTTAAATTTGCCTTTTTTCCCCAGTTTACTTACTCCCATGAATCCAAAGGTTTGGGTTTTGATTAACAGGAATGGGTGAAGGCAGGTAAAGGAGGAGAATGTTTGTACCTGATTCTGAATAACAGTCACTTTTCTCCTGTTCAAAGAAATGCTTTTAGGATATTACAAATGCTGTTAAAACTTTCTGATTTTCAAGTAACATTTAAAATATATTCAGCGTAGTTTTCTGTGAAAAACCTAGCAGCATTTTAAATAAAGTATCTTTCTAATACACTGCTCCAGCTAACAATGGCAAAAATTCTTTTACCCCATTAGACAGCAATTACAGAAACACACTTATCACATTTCCTTCTTATTAATAGCATCTTCAAAATGATTGGGTCTGTAGCATTCACAGAGACTGAAATTATGCACAGGGTGAAAAAAAACTTCATCACTGGAGAAATTATCTCCTCCTAGAAAAAAAAGATACAGTAGCAAATGCTGTCACTAAACCTGATATATGTATCTTAATGGTTTTAGGCAGCATCAAGAATAAGGCTATCTTTGGAGATGCAAAATTGAGACTGCGTTGCCAGAATAAGTCATCTACCATGACAAAAAAAATGCATAATATAAATGGAAATAGAATTAGGAAAAAAAAGGCTGCCTAATCTGAAACTGAAGCTAGATCATCTAAGGCCATGCCCCTATAGGCAAGCATGATAAAGAGCGACTTCTGCAGTCCATTTCATTTCACTTCCAATAAAAACCTAACCTAGTGAAAAAAACTTAAGGTTCTCACATATGCTGCCACTGCATATAAAAACAAACAAACAAACCCCAACAATGAGACTTTTTGTATTTGAAGTATTGACAAACCTGTCTTGTCTGAATTGCACAGAATAGTCTCTTTCTCTTTGGTTCCAGGCGCATGTCTCATCCATACTGAAATCATGAAGGGCTCTTTTAGATTGACTGTGACAACACCATCTGGAATCTTCACGGCTTGTGTGCCATTAAATTCAAAGACTTGGTCACTGTCATGACCATTATCAGTAGGAAGTCCTATTGTCCAGTTAGCAGCACTACTTGGAGGAGGAAGTAGCTCAGCTGTGCCAGAAGAAGCACCTAAAATAAAAACGCTCAAATGAAAAAACGTAGGAACTAAAAAAGATCACCACTAGTTTCAAACCAAACTGTTTTTCTGAGCACTAATTTTTCACCACCAACTGGCAGGATTATGCACTACCTTCACACATCAAGCTATTCTCCTTTTAAGTAACGTGGCACTAATAACAGACATCTAATCACGAGGATTTCCATAATTTTAACTTCTGGGTAGACAACTAATCTCAGTTAAATTGTTTTGCTTACTATCTCTAGAACTGTAGAAACTTACTTGCCTCTCTCTCAGGAACCATCACAATTATACCTCTTGTCCCACAAGGCCCACGAACATGATGCCTTTCTCTTGATGCCATACTAGTTCTAAGACCAATATCCATCCAGTTGAAGAGGGCTGAATAAGCGTCCCCTCCCAGATCACTGTCTAATAGCATAGCCAGGAGCAGTGATACCCAGCAGGTACTTGGCTTGTTGTTTTTTTCCCCACTTCAAGTCTAAATAATTTATGTCTCAGTGACCTAATCCAGGAATACCTTAGGAATTGCCTGTCTCTCTAGGGTTACACCATATTCACACGCTTCCAGCTAACTTCAACTGATGTTGAAGACCTAAATTGTCAGTGACAATTTGCCCTGTAATCTCAATTCTTCCATACTGGCTACAAAGGATTCATAATCTTTTTGTAAGACCTTTAACTGCAGCATACATGGATGCCAATGTGCCCTTTATTCCTAGGGCAAGCACAGCATAAATTTAACTAATCCAATATCCTTCACAGCCATCACGCCTCAGAAAAATAGAGAGGTTTTAATGGCTATACTCTTCCACACATATAACATCCTTTTAGCTCTTGAACATGCATCTCCTGTGAGGGAAAGCTTTTTATTGCCTGCTAGGCAAAAAGTTGGAGGAAACTACATGCAAATGAAGACCATGTCCACTCGTTGATTTGTGGTCTAACATAATATTCAAAGAAAAACTAATAAGCAAGAGAGACTGCTTTATTTCAACGAAAGCATTCTTACCACAGAGTCTGTGAATGGATTTCTCAGAGTAGGTGTCTCTATCACAGCCTTTACCAATATGGTTGGTTTCTAGTTCAACTGTTGCTTGAATTGAGGTTATTGGCTCATCACATGTCTCCAAATGCATACCAGGGAAAAGAGCTAACGAACCAGTACCGGGCTCATATTCTATTCTTTTGCTCCAACCTGTATATTTATCCAAAGAAAAAATATTAGAAATCGCTTGTGTTTAACTGAAGGTACTGGCAAATGCTAAAAGCAGATAGGAAGGAGATCAAACTAACCTTGCCAGCCAGGCTTGCATGTAGGCTTAATGCTAATTTTAACCAACACATCCTCAGCAGCTCTCTTCTTCCCACAGTCATACGCTGTTACTGTCAGTTTATATTGATGTTCTTTACCATAGTTTAACTTCTCTGTGTTTTTTATATAACCTGACACAAAAAAAGCAATAATCAGACGTCAATATTTACTAAATTCTGAGGGTCATCGTCACATTAAATGCATCTACTAAATACAGGTACCAAGACTTTTAACACACACCCCTACATGTGAATTAGCCCTTCACTATTTGACTTTTCAATGCCAGACACTGGGCCCAGATCCTTAAACATTAGATAAATCCAAAGATGAGCACACGTACACAGAACAGCGGGTATATACTTATCAGGCTCTTAATAGTGTATTATATTACTCAAAATTAAACTGTTCATAGATGGTAACCGATACATAAATTGTTTGGCACATGCCAGGATTCTCTACCTTTTTTAAAATTTGCACCCCCATAAAAATTATCCATTGGCAATGTGGATCCCAAAAACTCAAACTAAAAGCCATTGAAAACCGTTTCACTTTGCTTACTCAGCTTGCTTGAACCCCTAGAAGCAGTCTATAGATTTTGAAGGGTCCACAGATGACCGGCGGAAAGGAAATGACCTAAACAAGTCACTACACTTCAAAACCAATAACCATGATACTGTAATCTCCAGATCCACATATGAGCATCTCAAATGTGAAAAACACATATCGAATCCTGTTTTGAAAGCTAATTAGCAAAAGTTATCCTAATGTAGAATAGAAAACTACGGACAAAAAAATAAAAACCCTACTAAGAGCTGGTTTAAAACATAATACAGCTTCCATATTTCCTTTATTTTGAAAAGCATTTTACAAGAAACAACACACCATCTGTTCCTTGCATCAGTAGAGAGCACGTGGTATTGACACTGAAAGACATCTCACTTTTCAGATCAATTCCAACTCCTAAAGTGAACACCTCTGTTTAACTATGTTGTAGAAAAGGGTTAAAACAGAGTTGGTGTAGTTTTATGCTGACCAGTTTGAAGCCCTATTCTTAGGGTGGCAAATTATAGTCATTCCCACTCCATCTCACATCGTATTCTTACCATCTTTGTCAACAGCAAAAGGTACATCCGGAGTTACAATTTCATAATTGCAAATCTGGCTGAACTGAGGTGAACAATCTGCATCCACGGCTTCCACTTTCAGGATGTTGTCATACCTCTTCCCTTCAATAACTGTGGCCTTGTATGACTTCTCTTTGAACACAGGAGCATACTCATTAACATCATTCACCTGAATATGTACTGTTGCTCTGGAAATAAAAACAGAAAGGTCAGTTTCCTATATATTGCAAAACTCCTATTGATACAATGAGTCTGATAAAACAGCTCCCTCTTTTACAGATGAAGCCATCCTTCAGAACTGAAGGTCCCTGAAAGAAATGACCACTGACTAATAAAGCTACCTTAACTAGGAAAGCAGTGGATATTTTTCTGATGTGTTGCTATATAATTCAGTGTAGTTTTAGGTTATTTGCAAATAAAATTCATATCCTTGTATTGCAACAATTGAGTTGCCGCCATTTTACAGAACTACAACAAAATACAGCTGTGACAAAATAGGCTTTTACTTCTTTTAAAACGGTACAATCCTTTGAATTCTTTCCTGCTGTCAAGAGTGTTTGATATAAACACCCCATTTTTATTTCATGTGAACAAGAATGACAGCTAAGACTGGTCTTAGACTAAGAGCTCAGCCAAGTGCATTTGATTAGCTTTCTTTTGGTAATAAAGTAGAGCTGTGCAAGTCAGTGAAAACTGGCTCATTTCTTGGATGTAGGAATGGAAGATGAGGCAATTTAAATGAAAAAAATCACTAAAGTGGAAGATACACTCTAACACATCATATAACTAGCTAGATAATCCCAAACAGATTGGATCTTGAATTCTGCCCTTTCATGCTTGTCACTGATTGCTGGTATATACAGAACAGGAAAATAATGCAGTTTCTGTGTGAATAATGAAAAGTATCTAGAATATAAACTAATAAAGAATTCAATCAGTACAGTCCTTCCGTAAAAGCAAAAGTTTTCTAATGCTTATGCTAAAAAAAAAAAAAACAAAAACAAAACCTTTAAGGTTTTATTTTAGCCTATGTGCTAAATAAATGCCACAAAAAATGGCCTTCTGTACCAAACACACTTTATATTCCTGCCTTTAAGAGCTGAAATCCCAGATGGTTAAAAGCCACAAAATAACACAGCCAGCCATGGGGCCAGGAAATTTCAGCAGTGGTTTGTAGGCACAGGTCTTGGAAAGGCAACATTCTGCTGTGGGAAAAGAAGAGTTGCAGAGCGTGCTGCTAGATTTGTACTGGTTCATTACATAGCCATGGATTGGGATAAACAAAATCAATTAACCAACACAAGGAGAAAAATATAGACAAGTTCTACAGTGCAAAGAAGGAACCGAACACCATCAAACTGAACAAAGAATATAATTCCAGCCAACCCAACAAAACATTTGTTGCCATCTTTCTCTTTGAAATCTCTCTTCAAACGACAAACTGAATATCAAATAGCGTTTAAGGGCATACCTATTTTCTGAAAGTGTAATCCTTAAGGAGATAACTTTCTGCTGCTTATTTGAAGCATACAGCTATAGAGTAACAAGGTTGCATTTGTCACCAAGATGACTGCTGCTAGTCTATTCCTCATCTTACTGATGCCCTTCTGTGCTTCACACAGACAGTAATCTTCCACATGCTCTGCAGATGTTTACACAAGGGTGTTAAACAGTTATTCTCAAGTGGATTTTCTGGAGAGCATTTTATGTTGTGGTTTTTTCTTTAGATAAAGATTAGCTAAAGATTGCTTTGTTCCCATTCTTTAATCTATGCAGAGATGAACCACTATTGATCTTACGTTTTTTGGTGAGGCTGTCTGGAAATGACAGCAACATGTATTCTTTTCCAATATAAATTGACTTCTTGAACCGGTTTTTCAGTTTTAGAAACTGAATTCTGAAACAATGCCCAAGCTTGGTATCCCATGCAAACTCTTTATATCAACTTAAGCCAGATTTTAAATGTATCAACAGTTTGCCTGCTTCTATTCCCACACTATTTTCTAATGGAAATTCAGAGACATCAAGAGATAAAGCAGTATCATCTAGAATAGAGCTAAAGAGCTGTCAAAACAGTCCACTTCCATTTTGCTGCTATTTATATTACCATCATATGAAAGCCTTCCAGTATTAACACTTGGCTCACGTTTACTCTAAATACACAGACCATAAATCACCATGAGGAGGAGACTGCTTGAAACCAAACTTCCCCTCAGCCCACCACAGATTTACTTACTTGTGGGATTTCTTTGCGTTTGCTCCATCTGGTCCCTTTCCACAGTCATAGGCCTGTATGGTGAATGTGTAGTCCTTCTGTAGCTCACAGTCAAGCTTTTCTTTAGAGCGTATTATGCCCTCACCAGTGGATTTATCCACTACCACTGCTTCAAAGGGAACATTTTGCCCGTGAATTTTAAATCCACAAATCTCACCTACAGATTCAAAGTAAGAGAGGTTAGAACTGGTCAAAATTATTACACTTTTTTTTAAATAAATGATGAAATATTTTGCAGCCAAGGGTTTGTGAGGGTCTGTGGACAAAGCAAGAGCACTGTGCTTTAAAATGGGTGATTTCTGGGAACTTTAGTAAAAAGAAGCATACGTCTGCCTTCCAAGCAACTTGTTTACTTTGCATCCATGCATGCAGGAATACAAAAGAGAAAAAGAGAAATGTAGACAGGCATTTCACAGGAGTACTTGAGATAGCTCTAGGGTAAGAGTAGATCTTATGAGAGCATACAGCCAAGGCCACTGGTAATATCTTCTATGCCAAGCTACTGGGAATAGCTGGGCAGCTTGTTTATTTTGACCAGAGCTAAAGGTTAAAATGCACAGTTACAAGTCGAGGGATGAAAAAGCTTCAAGTACAGGTTCAGCACCATAATTACAGAAATTCTGTCAACAGATCAAAGAACAAAGTCTTCCTGTGCAATGTACCTGGCTAAAATTAGGGAATCAAAATAAACTACTGAATGAGAAAGGTAGAAATACCAACTTCTCAGGCATCCATTTCAACAGCTATCTACTAACACAGACCAAATATGTTAGGCAAGGAAGGTCTCACATGGAACGATTTAGTAGGCTTTCCTTTCTATTCAAACTCTTCATCCTAACACACTTGCAAGAGAAGTCCCTAGTACCTCATTTTAAAACACATCTAAGCCTAAGATTACGCTACAAGACCTCTTGCTGGCACAGCTAGGTCAATCTGTCAGCACGTTATGTGGAGTGAGCCTAGCCCATCTAGCTGTGCTAACAAAAGCCATTCAATATAACAGTTTGATCACCCACACTGTGGTTTTACCTGTATAACTTGTTACATTTGGAAGGTGATTTTCTTACACCAACATAAAAAGCTCTTTTCTCTTTTGCTATTATAGTTGCAGTGGTATCATAGTATCAAGAATGCACTCCCACTGTAAACATGTCTAGAGGTATTCAAAAAAAGGTATTTGATTCAGATGTTTACTGAAGTACATACTGAAGGAAGTGTACTGCAGGGAAGGTGATACAATGCTTTGGCAGTTACAATATTACTTTACAAAGCATATAAAAAAAACTCAAGACATCCCAAAGAAGTAAGGTGTCAGTGAAACTATCAGAAAACGCTCATTTCCCCAAAAATAACTTCTTCGGTGTCCATACAATGTACAATAATTCCAAATGGTTCAAATGGATGTCTGATTTACAGATATTTCTAACCAAGGGTTTGGTTACATAACAGTTTTTATCAATATATTTTAAAATAGAAAAAAACTGGGAGAATAAATGGGACAAAAGAGCATGACAGGATCTTCTGTTTAAGTGCTGATTCCCCATTTCATAACCAAAGTTAGTAGGTTAATATTCATAAGAGGGATAGAAAGAACCCTTTATCACCTTCTTTGGTGACTGTCACCTCAAAACTCTCTAAAGGGAGAAAAGATAAACCCAAGTCAGTAACAGAAAAGGTTGAAAGGGAGCAAATAAGGAAAAGGCAAAGATGCACACATTACACAGAAAAGCTTTGGGAAAACTGTATTTTAAAATTCCACTGGTGATTTGCTGTAACCGTTACAATTTTAGCGTTTTAGTTATGTTAAATATGAATTTAATCTTTCAACTCCAGGTTGTCATTTGTAGAAATTTGAAGTATTTAGTAAATTTATCAAAAGGCTTTTTTCTTTTTTTCTCTACTTTTTTTTAATACCAACTCCTAAACAAAAGATATTTTCCAAATTCCATGTTGATGAAAGATTATCCATAAAGTAGAATTTTTATCAGAATGTTTGTACTATTGTATTTCAAGAAGACATGTCAAATAATTTAAACAAGCTTTTATCTATTGTAGTGAAACCACTATGTCTCTACAATTTAAAAACTTAATTTTCCTCTTTCGAGTTCCAGGGAAAAAAAAACCCAACAACTTTAAATAGACGTGGGATTTTTGTGTTTCCACATAACTTTTTCATCAGTCTAGGTTGTATAACACCTAGCATTCGCAAAATTTAAATTCAACTTGACAATATTGCCATAATTCATGATTAAAAATACACACATTAAATTTTGATTCTAACAAACATAAAAGCTTTAAGGAATGAAATGGGGGAGCTATGTATCTTCCTAGCAGCATATTGCTTTTCCAGGTTAAACAAGCAACCAACAGCTTCTGTCATTTTATTCTACTGCTGAAATACCGTACTGTTGGGCAGAAGAGTTTCACGTACTCAAGTATATTCATGTACAAGTACTAAGGATGCCCTAGAGTAACCTGCCTTGCCCCCTCCAGCCACTCCAGAAAAGCACAGGCTTCCACAGTGTCCTGGATCTTCCACGCTTATAAGGAGACCTCAGATATAATTGAGTTTTACAATGGTATTAGATGACTGTGAAAGGCACCTGGAATGGTTTCACAGTTTTAATGAAAAGACAGTTAACACTGTTCTTCACTCCCCTGGAAAGCATAATTTGTTAAAACCCCAAACTACCACCTTCTACATATCATCCAACACATCAATTATTTTTTCCCTGATTGCCATCATCTTTGACCTGAACTCCAGTACAACAAAGCAGACCTGTACCCTTAAAATCACTTCTAGCAGATCTCTTGTTAATTCTCACATACTTCAATCAACTTGCAGTAACATAGTTATTCAAGTCTCCATTCTAGAGTGGCCTTAAAAAAAGATGAGGCACTATAATTACAGAGAAATATTTTTCTTAAAAAAGGCAAATTTACAGTTCAATATTGAAGCAGACAGTAACATAGTTATTCAAGTCTCCATTTTAGAGCGGCCTTAAAAAGAGATGAGGCACTATAATTACAGAAAAATATTTTTCTTAAAAAGGCAAATTTACAGTTCAATATTGAAGCAGAAATATAATTAAGGAAAACTACCTTATAATGTATCATGATTTGTAATCCTTCATTTTAAAAGGAGGCAGTTTCTGAAATAGCTCTTATTAGGTTCTCCCTGAAACTCACTTCAGGTAATCCCTAGGCTTATAATCAGCTCTTTATTCTAAAGCACCAAGTGTGCTGCCTCTTGTGGCACCCACATAATTTATTTCAGTCTATTCTTACATGAGATATAAATATAATCCCGGATTTTAATGTGTTTTGGCAATAGGATCATTCAAGAATTTTACACTGCTTAAATTCGTGGCTAACATTGCTGATTAGCCAGAAGTGACATTCCAACGGCAAGCTTTTAAATATTCCACATCTCTTACTCCTGTACACCCTCCTCCCTGCCCCCTTCCAGTAACTTTAACCTTGAGAGTCAAGCATTGTGTGTGAAACATCAAGATTACAGAAAAAAAAATAAATATAGGAGGGAACATTAAAGCAGAAAGCCTGATAATGGAGAGAAGAGGGAGAAGTGTATTAAAGCGGCAATTACCTACTTGAGAGAAGGGGAGGCTGCTTAAAAACTGGTCAGTTCTTTACCACCTGAAGTGACCTTTAACTCTGGCACCAACAGCAATTTGGCTGCTAGGGAGCTCAGGCATTATAAATTTGGCTCTAGAGCATAAAACATAAATAAGCTCTCCAGTAAACATCCGTGTGCCTCCCGATGCTTTTAAGGCCTAAAGCTTCGGTTGGAGGTGTACTATAGCTCAATTCCTGCCAGACGTTTCTCAGAACTGACCCGATACAACTGTATTTTCCACTTCACACACTAGCAAGATTAACAAAAAGCCCTTTTACTACTACAGAGACAAGGTTCTTGTGACTGAAAAAGTCGCAATGCATAAAAAATATGGTGTTACTTATAAGTGTTCCAAATAAGCAAATGCAGAGCTCCCAACCTAACAGGCTTTTTAAGCTCCCTTCTTCAAAGTGTCTCTGCAATGAAAAGAAGCAAAAAGGAGTCATTCTCTAAAGAACAAAATATTTTAAAAATTAAAGCTCCCCCTCCTTTCTCAAAAATGCATTACAGACTGTTACAGAGCTGTTTGAAGACAAACAGGACAACTTACAGATTAATAGTCCCATACGTGGATAATATTCATTTTCATCTCAGTTATGAAATGCATATATTTATATAGTATAAGTAAGGCTTTCTTGTGATTATAGAATTCTTGGCAGTGATTTTTTTTTTATTGCCATTAAGCTTAGTCCCATACCATGCTCCCTAAGGTTTCATGCCGTGTCATATGTGCTTAATGCTTTTTCTCATTTCATTCTGAAGTTGAGATACATTACTGAAATAAATTTTTACCTCTCCTAATCTTAGAACAGAATGACGATCAATGTGTAAATTAGTTTATATTTGATATATTAGAAACTGTTCAGCTAAATTAACTGTAACTAGTTCATTTCCTGGTTCATAGTCCTGGTTTCAGCTGGGATAGAGTGATTTTTCTCCATAGTAGCTGGTATAGTGCTGTGGTTTGGATTTAGTATGAGAAGAACGTTGCTAACACCCTGATGGTTCAAGTTGTTGCTGAGCAGGTCTTATACCAGGCAAGGACTTTTCCACTTCCCCTGCTCTGCTGGGAGGGGGCACAGCTCGGACAGCTGACCTCAATGGGCCAAAGGGATATCCCACACCATATGATGTCATGCCCAGTATATAAACTGGGAGAAGAAGGAGGAAGGGGGGTACGTTTAGAGCAATGGCATTTGCCTGCTCAAGTCACCATTACGCGTGATGGAGCCCTGCTTTCCTGGGGATGGCCGAGCACCTGCCTGATGATGGGAAGCAGGGAATTAATTCCTTGGTTTGCTTTGCTTGCACAGCTTTTGCTTTACCTGTTGAACTGTCTTTATCTGAACCCATGAGTTTTCTCACTTATATTCTTCTGATTCTCTCCCCCATCCCATTGCGGGGGGAGTGAGCGAGCGGCTGGGGGGGCTTAGTTGCCACACGAGGTTAAACCACGACACTAGGATAGAACTTTACAGTGTTTCACCCAGCTGTAATTACAGTTGAAAAAACATTTCATTTTACAGATTACACATTTGTGGAACTTAGGCCAGCCAGAAAACATACAGTAGTCCTGTACCCTAAAGGCATTTTCCATTTCCATTTTCTAGTGTAGCACAATCAAATGACAGTGAGGATTTGGTAGAATTTTAAGGTTTTGTTGATTTTTACCATCTCTTTCTGTACTGTTATGATATAATGATGTAAAATACTTTATTATATCATATAGCTATAAAAAAAGGCTCATAAGATATTTAAACTGGACATACAGTATTTGACCAGACCCTCTTCAGACTCTAGAGTCAACTACCCCTTTACATTTCCATTCCACAGAAGGAGAGGAAATATATTCTTCCAGCTCTAAGCAAGCTGCAGTCTACTGAGGATTGTGGAAAGCCTTCAGGAAAACCTCCCACTTCAACATGTTTAGAATGTCTCCTAAACAAGTATTTCTTAGGACCATACAAAACTGTTAAAAAACAAACCAATTTTAAATTTCACAATTAGTGATAACTCCATTTCAGTTTGTATTTGTATGCACGATAGGTACAAGACAAAACGTCACTTCATGCATGCCTTAAATTTGATGCAAAAATGGCTGAAATACTATCGCAACAAAAATTCCTCAGGTTTGCCAACCGGCTGTGCAACATATTTGTTGTACACTCACTGGATGTGACAAGATCAAAATCTTTATCTGTTTGATTACACGGTGTCATTCATCTTCTCTACATATCGTGTCTTGATAACCATCATCCAGCTGAGCACTGCATTACACACAGGCCTACTGCAGACAGGACGTCAGCACAGCTCCCTGCCCTAAACAAACAGGGGTCGGCGGCGCAGCGCGGAAACACGGCATCAGCACTCGCCCATGGGAACACAGGAACCCCCCACACCTCCGGGGAGAGGCCGACAGAAAGGCTTGGTGGATTTGGGTTTGGTTGTTTTTTTTTTTTTAAAGAATGAATAGAGATTCTGCAAGATCATTTCCAAAGCTCTATGCATATTCATGCTCCAAGTCAAAAAATTCCTAACTCCCACAAAAATACTTCTTGCATCCCAGATTAGTAAGGGAAAAATAAAGTATTGTGACTGAAGAGTGGTTTTCTCTAGGGGAAGAGGGATTAAAACCCTACTACAAACACATCAAAAAACCAAGGAAACATTTCCTTCCACACGGGAAATATTTCAAACATCTTGCTAGCAAGACCCTACGTTACACACTCATAACAAAATACATTCAACTATGTGAAGGCATCCAGATAATTATTTGTTTCAAATGCAGTAAAAATTCAGCTCCTTTTTGCATAGTAAAGGGGAAATCCATACTGAGAGCTTCAGACATTAAACTGATTTTAGACATGAATTACTCTAATGTACAATAGAAAAATGTAGCTTTATTTTATTTTTTCAGCAAAACCATTTAGGATCAAATTCCAACATGACTCATTTTGTAACGTGGAAAAGTTTCACTGAGGAAGGAGAATGGTCATTGTCTTCTCAAGCAGATTTGTAACAATCACGGTACAAAAGACTGATTCCATAGGGTCTCTACATGTCGGGCAGTACGACGAGGCAAACTGGCACGACTGTATTCAAACTCTGTTTTCAAATTCGTGTTGTTTCAGATATAAAACCATAGAAATCACCCTAGAAATAAATGTCTATATAGCTCTACTTATTTTTGCACACCTGAGTTTTAGGATCCTACCCACAGCACGGAGTGCACAAAGTGATAAAATGTTATTTTTACTTGCCCCACAGTTCATGTACTACAAAGCGTTTAAATGAACTAGTTTCAAGATGTTTTGACATGCTCAAAATTGAAATAAAGCAAAAAGCTCTATTTAAAATATTTTAAACCTGCAGACAAGTTCAGAAGTTTCACAGCTCAGCTAGGGGGGACAGTTCATTAAAATATTCAACCTTCTGAAGCATGAATAAATTTGATTTATAAGTAGGAATATACCAGTTAGAGCTGAAACAGCCATTTAATCCTGAAAATGCTTTGTTTTGCTGTGAAAACATGTCACTGATCTAATGGGCTTCTCACACTTAAACACCCACATGGATGCTGCTGGACAATAACAGTGCTATTCTCCGTCCTAGGACATGACTACAGCACCACCAACTAGAATTGATAACGCTGATTCAACACCACTCCCACATTTGGTCTTCTCAAAGACAGATTCAAGTATTGTTCCATTTAACGTTAGAAAAATACTTTTATAGATTCTCATAGCACAGTCATTCAAAATTTACACAATTCAAATCCAACAGAGTCATACTGAAGAAAATTTCTTTACAACGTTAGCTTGCAATACTCAGAATTTAAGATAACTATTTTAAATCCATTGTTCTGCTTCTGCTTAAGTATTGTTAGTTTTTGAAAGCCAAAATATGGAACTGTTGTACAAAAAGTTTAATAAAACCAACTTCCTGTTGGTAAAAAAGTTCATTAAATGAAAGGAGGTTTACACAATTTAAATCAACACAATGGAAAAGCAGTCTCATTTGAAGTGATGCTTTGACACTTGATTTTCCTCTGCAAATTTTACAATATATTTGAAGATATTCTGCCAGGACTTTCTTATAGCTTCATGATATCCAGCACTCAAGAAAACTTTACTATCCACCAGAAGGTATAAAATTGCCATTTTCAAAATCTGATCAATGCTGTCAAACTACCAGCGCCTGCATTTAAAGCACTTAAGACCACCGAGAGACGATTCATATTCTCCTAATCACCAAGTATGCAAGTCAGCCTTCCTATGCCTCTTTTTACTTAACAGATTTTGTGTATCCCAACACAAGCATCTCCATGTGGAAATGAAAAGGCTTTTTTGTTCACAGACAGCAGTTTTATTTCCAGTTAAGATCACTTAAGAGCCTCTGCCATGTGTATCCAATATATGAGAAAGTTTGAATTTCAGAGGTTTACCAGTATCTCTGAACTTCCTGTATTTATAAGGCAGCCTTGGAGATAATTACAGCCTTATGATAATGCAACAAAGCTGTTACTTTAAGTATCACTTCAAGAAATTGGGATGGAGTTGCCATAACACTGTAGCACACAAAGCAGTTAGCATGCTGAACATTTCCAATGGCTGTTAATTTCATCGCTCTCTTTTTCTATCACTTCCTCCTTGAAGCCAGGCTAAGCAACGTTGCCAAAAATGGCTAATGTCACATGTATTTTACCAGGATTCTTAACTCTAAAATGTTACTTAACCAAGTATGCTTCTGCAAGTATCTAATTTAAGCTTGTGTTATCCACTACAACTAATTTAAATACCCACAGATGCCTGATGGTATTCTTCAAATGCACTTTTCTAGTATATTGTCAAACCAAAACTGTACTTTCCATAATACTGCATCCAATTAATGAATACAGTATTCTTAACAGTAGTTCCTAGAAAAAAACTACTGTGGAAGTTTGTAAGAAAACTGTCATCTCTCAGTCCTATGTTGAAAGTGAAGAATTAGTTTATGTTTTGCAAATGGCTTGTGTATCATTCTCAATATTCTTTGTTAGAGGAGAAAAAGCCTTTTCTTCAGGTAGAAGAGGCCATCTGTTTTTTAGAATACCTCAAACTGGTAAGCAAGCTTATCACAGGAAGTCTAGATTTCTACAGGAATTGTCAGCCCAAATACTGCAAAGAAGAAATGCAATCTTAATTCTACTGTTTTCAATCTATTAAGACACAAATTAAAAACAGTAAAAAACCCAAAAACTCTCTTCAGAATTGTAAGAAAATAATTGTTCCAGAACTCCCAGAATGAATGCTGTGAAATGTGGAATTCCAGAGGACTGAGGAAAGGACTAGGCACTCCAGGGAAAAAAACAAAACAAAACAGAACCCAACAAAACACCAGAAAAATTAACATATACACATAAAATGGAAAGAAGCATGGATTATCTGCAATATAGAGTACTCTCTGGTTTGGATATTTGGATACAGCTGTGTATTTATGGCTGTAAATATGAAATAAAACTCTGGTCCACGCACAAACATTTCCTAGAGTCTAAAAGTTTTGAAACATTATGCTACTGTCAGGGAAAACGCACTAAATAACACGCAGCATTTGTCATCAAGAAAGCATTTCCACTTCTTAAAAGAAAAATGCAGATCAATGCTTTACCTGCAAAACGCACAGGCGCATCTTTGTCCAGGGCTATCAAAGGGGGGTCCAAGAGCACCGTGTTGTCATTTTCCGTAATTATACCGTGATAGGTTGTTTCAATCCATGGCTTATGCTTGTTAACTGAAAGGAAAACAAAGCACAAAGTCAAAACGTTTGACAACTTCTTTAAAAAATGCTTTATAATACTGATTTCACTATTTTCCTCTTTCATTTTTCTAAATCTGAATTAGCATTTTACTAAACTAAAAAATTTGAGATAAAATCCTGCCTAAGTATATTCAGAAGAGTTCAGTGTCCCTCTAAGGCTTTCCAAAAGTAACTCAAAGAATCTAAATTAGTCTCTTAACTGTGCTGGGATTTAAGATGCCCCTGAAGTGCAATTCAAAAACCTTGTAACAGCAATGGGGAGCTGCTGTCATCAGTGCCAACCGTGACAGTAGAAAAAGTATTCAGCACCAGACGAGAAAGGACTGGCCAATGTGAAACACAAGGGCTTGCTGACACTCTACTTCTTGGGAGTGTTTGGGACCCAGTTGGTGGACTATTCTTCAGCATGTGAAGCCTTTTTCTAGTTTCAGCATTTTGTCTTGCACGGGGTTTTTCATTAGAGAACAGGTAGAAAAGAGATCAAACTTAACTAATTTCTACACAAGGCCTATGCACGCTTGCCAAGGAAACAAACAGGGAGTGACAGTCTGTCCCCGTAGAAGATCTATACCAAGAACCTTCATTATCAGTTTTACCAGTCATTCATAAGACATCCCGGGTAAAGGAGGACTCCAGGAGTTCTACTGAAGCTGGGGAACTATGCAAAATGCAAGAAAGGGAGAAGAGAGGCAATCGAGAAGGACGAGACACCAGCTTTGCAGTCCCACACCTCAGCTGCAGAGATGCAACATAAGTGCTCCAGGCCTTTCTAGGTTTGGGGGACTTGTACCTTGTACTCTTTAATCCAACATACGTCTAATGCAGATTTCAAACACTAATGGAAGAAGGGACCAAAATCTCAGGCCTTTTCTGTCATCTAATAGAATGCCTTGAAATCTAAATAAAATACTGACTACTTTCTATATCGCCTATTTAGCAGTCGCTTTAAGAGCTTGGGAAATGCCACTAAAAGATCGCCCATAAAAGCATTTTTCAACTCTGCGAACCAATCACTTGAGCACATTTAACATGACTGGTCTTCCTCTGCTGCAAAGAAACGCAGTATCTTTCCTTATCAGCTTGCAAAAATAGATTTTCTAGTACATCATAAGAGATGCAAGATAAAAATCATATGTTATCTACTAGGTTATCATGTACTACACTATGTGACAATCCAATGGGAGAGCGCCTTGATTATTAAGTATTTATGTTATGCTCTCCAAAGATAAATACAGCGCATAGTCCACAGAACCAGTGTATGTGGTGTAGCAACTAATTCTTCTTGACAGTTGAATATATTGTTTTGGGCAATGTGTATCTGCTACTTCATAAAAATCTCTTAGGCTAGCACATACTCCTGCTTCTTAACTTAATACTATTTTCCCAGATGTAATTCTGGAAGGTTGTACATTATCTAGCTGCTTAGAACCTACGGAAAACTTCCATCTAGAGGGCCTGAAAACTGCTCCTTACCATATAAAACCAAGTAATCTTCAGCAAACGATGTAATAGTCAAATATAAGAAATGCTTGGCTAGAGGTGGTAACAAACATACCAAACAGCATTCAATAGGTGACATCACCCAGGTTTTGGTCTTCATGAGATCAAGTACTTACAACTTCTGAAATAAACGCCTGTGCAATCACAGCAAAGTATATACCACAGCTAGAACATTATTACACAGTTGAGCCCTGCTATTTCACCTCTAAAGAATTATACCAGCAGATTGTTAAAACAGGCAGAGATGTAAGGCTAACCTAGACTGTTGGATCCTGCCTCTCCAACAAACTAAAATGGATTAATGATGTCTGTCATACACTTACCCGGGGGAATTTTAAAAAAAGGTGATAGAAGGACACTTAAATGATTAAACCTAGAGGTAGAGAACTCACAGAGGAAACCATAACACTCTCCCAATATACTTTCATCCGCGATCTTTTACTGGTTAGTAGCAACAAACTGCTAGCCAGGATACAGTATCTTCATGCATAAAAATGCAGCAAGAGAGAACTCACAACAAACTATTTTAATGCAAACAGTGTTTAATTACCACCGTGTGGTTTTACTCAATATGGCAACGCTATCTTTATTGCCTCAATACACTCACATGGGCATGCTTTCAATATTCAGCATACCAAATAGCCAGCTAAATGTCAGCCACATTGTTCTATTTACCCAGAGAAGTACACTGCTGCAGCACCCTCCCAGGAACTCGGTGTTTTAAAACAAACTTTGTCATGCTCAGCGGGACTAACACATCATTCCTCCCTCGGGGGGAAGGCAGCAATGACTGCAAAAACGTGAGTCTCCAACTGAAACATGTCTTTCAATTAGAATCTGGTCTAAAGAAAAGTGTTTCACTAATACAGTTACACATCAACCGATCGTATCAGAGTCCTTTCATTCATTTGTCTTTGCCTAGTATAAAATACTTACCTAGTATAAAATACTAGAACAGATCTCTGCCAGAAAAAAACTCCATCTCCATTCTAATGCTTCTGAATGCAGATTACCATTTTTTTTTAAGCATTGAGAAACCTTCTCCTAATTTAGCAACCTACAATAAATCCCACTACTGTAGGGTAGAGAGCTCTATAAAAGCTTGAAGTACTGTAACCACATATGAACAGAATTATGAGCATGCTAAGCATCTGCAGAGTCTAGTGAACCTTCAAACAACAGGCCCAGTTAAAAGCAAAGTCATGTCCTTTTATTGTGCTGTAGACAACAAAATCATAAAGCTTAAAGCCCTTTGTGTTTAGGAAGGCTAAAACATCACCAGATTTTAAAACATAAAGCTTAAACCCCTTTGTGTTTATGAAGGCTAAACATCAGTGGATTTTAAAACACCAAACTCACTGCTGAATATCCAGGAAAGGCCTGTTATCCTTATTAGTAATCTACTGACTCCAGCATAACCAAGTACCGTAAGAAATTCTCAAGCTAGCATTTGAAATATGAGGCACAGCTTACAAGCAGTACATTACTGCTTCCCTTGAACCAACTGCAAAATTGAACCAAGTATTATTCTGATCTCAGTTGGCTTAAATATTATTAAACATTGGACTGAAAACTATCCTTTCACATTTTTTCCCCTCCTTAGAAAACTCCTGAAATCTACGGAGGAGGTTGTTCAAAACCAGACCATTAATTTCAAACCAAAACAGTCAGCCTATTCCAAGCTTGACACTAACAAAGTGCTCTGAGCTGTTAATCTCTTGCCATTTAACTGGGATAAACTACACTGGTTTCCTTGAAATACAATATTCACACTATTTGTAAGCGCCTCAACTGGAATCTGCTGTAAATCCCAACTAGCATTTAATCTAGTCAAGCGGGGGAAGCCACCCTGGCACAACGCAGCAAGCCGACTTCTACTTAGTTTTTAGCAGCCACAAAATTTAAAAGACAGCTAAGCCTACCTCTTTTTCCAGGTAGCAAATTGAATTGCTAGAGCCTTTACTGCTGCCAAGCAATGACTGAACATGCATCTGCAAGGTGAGCAAAAGCCACCTGGCTAACTTTTTTATATAAAGTTAATTGCTGCTAAAGCCATAGGAGGAAAGGGAATTGGTGCCTGATGTGATGTGGGCCTTGAACACTGTTTTTTAAAATACCATTTGCTCTAGGTGAATGTGCTCAGTTTCTTACGAAACTGAACAGACCGGCTTTTATAAATACTGACTGGAACTACTCCTGACTGTTCCGCAGAAAAGGAATGTACCTTAAAGAAAGGATGCTGCACCAAGAGCAACAGCTGATGCTGCAGAATGCAATCCATCAGATCAACTAGCAGCAACTTTCTCCTGCTGCTTAAAAGAATTAATGAATATAAATGAGAATGTAGGCAGGGCAATGGGGTTTAGGGCTAATATGGAAACTTTAATCAAAAGCTATAATCTTAGGACAATCAGAATTAATTCAGTTCTAGTATTTGAATGCAAACATATTAAAATTACATGTACTTATCTGAGGACTTGTGTTATCTTCTTACAAGTGGCCAGAAGTTAATTTGACTTAAATGGGATCTGGCACCTACATAACTGAAGATTTAGACACACCTCAATCAGAAAGGACTGTAGCTGGAAATATTTTTTCTTCTGTTTTCTTCTAATATATAGCGTTGTTTAGCCGCACTACATATCTTTCAATCTAAAGCAAAATAATTAATGCCAAAACAAATTCTTAAGGATTAACTGTAAAACACGTTGAACAAACTCAATAACAAGTAGTAGAGTTTGAAAGGTAGATGCTCAAATCTAGTGACAGTAGACAAACATAAAATATGAATTTCTAAAATCTGCCTTTGAGACTTCACAAAAAATCCCCAGATTGCATAAAAAGCGAATTACAGTCTCTGTCAACTCCAGTGAACTGCACTCAATGAACTGAGTAAACAGTCCTGAAGGTCTGACAAAAATTTTGATTACAGTACATCTTTTGTTTAATTGTCTTCCTCCTGATGTCAGACAATACCAGCATGCCTTTCAGCAAGACAATAAAAACTCTAAAGTATGTCTTAACTTTAATATTCATAATTTAGCACTGTTCTGATGAAATTTCAAGCAATATCATTAAACGAACAAGTTTGTATAGTACACAAACACAGGAAAATGGAGCTCAACCAAGGAGTAAAGATCTACACAATAAAATATACCTTCACCACCCTGAAAGCAAAGTCTAATAAGAAAGGGTGTAGCATGGCCTGATGACAGTCTGTGTTCTGGTCCTGCCCTAGACTCAGCAGCCTGCAATTCAGAGCTGTTCCTCTATTTTCTATTAGAAAGGGTGAGGATTAACTTTTGTATATGAACAACTTGAAATGTATCAGTGGTAATGAAAAGATTTTATTTGCTTATTTAATTGGGTCTTCTCATACGTAGAATTTTATCAAAACCCATCTTCTTACAACCAGATACAAACAATGGGGTAAAACTGAGCACAAGTTTTGCTCAAGTGCTGAGTTTCTTGATAGCATGGAACTTTTATCTATAGTAGGGGTTTCCAAGACAAACTACAATTTCTGTTTTTGTGACATGAAAACTGTAGGCAGTAACAAAACATAGGGGGGTTGAATCTGCACTAGAAGGATTAGGTAAGGGCATGGGCATCCACTGACATTGACCTCTACAGTTCCTAGTTGAAGGAAAATCATGTGGTTGAAATTCATCCCACAATTTCAGATCTCTGTCTTGGATTCTTTGCCGCAATTAAGAAACACTGGTAATTCATGCTCTGGTAGCTCGACTGTCATACATTGGGAGCACAAGGTAATGTTTATAAATCTTCAGATGCCAGTACAATTAACACTAATTCTCCAAACACCATATCCAAACTAATGGCTGTAGGAATTCAACAGGTTTTATTAAATTATATTTTACCTTGGGAAAAATCTCTGGTTTATCACCACTTACAGAGAGTTTCCTGTTCTACACTGAGCCAGTTGCCCAAATCTGATTTTATTTGTACAAAGATACATGGAAGTTTTGCTATAAGCTTGAAACTAAGGTACATGCAAATAATTTATCAGAAACAAGTTGCATTTTTTTTTACCCACAACTGCAGCAGAAGAAATGCTCAGAGCACCAAAGACCTTAGAGACTATACTGAACAAATTTCAATTTGGATAAAAGCCTGTCAGGGAAAACAGCAAACAAAACCATCCCATCACAACACAGTCTAAATAGGATTAAGGCAACAAAGCCCTAATTTTTGAAGTGAAATTTAAAATGTTTTAAACTAAACAGAACACTAAAATAGAAAACATAAGCCTCTAACTGTAAGCATTCATTTCATAAATGTTCTCTTAGAAGTTGCTAATTATAGTGCAAGACTGGTAATCACTTACTTTCTAATTGTTATATTTATAAACTTCACTCCTTGGAATCTTATTTACAAATACAGCAAACATAATCTCAGTATAGCTGGCACTTCTGGCTCTACTCGTTCACTCCATTTAAAAACAGGGAAACCAACTGGGAGCAGTAGCAGCAACTTGTTTTCAATCTGAATACAAAGCAATCGAGATGAGACCTAATGCTATAAACAAAGGACAGACAGTTCTTCAAAGGCAGAGGTTTCTAATAATCCTTTCCAAAGGCTCCTAAGGAGGTTTAGTCCCTACTGAAGCCAATGTGAGTCAATCAGTCCAAATCAAATAAATTAGAGTGCAAACCAAGAATTATTTAAGACCAAGGCTTCCAACTTTACTCTCCCACATTTTGAGGTATCGCTTCTGTCTTTGACAACGATAATAACAGAAGATGTATGGCCCTTGAGATCATAAACAAAATTTCAGAGAGACTTCTACTGAATACAACTACATAGAATGAGATAAGGCTCAGAAAAACGGTAAAAGTGCTTTTGTCCAGAAAACATCAATGACTACTGAAGTTTTTTCTCTGCTGCAGAGCAGTTTCACAGCCACGAGTCACTAAGCTACCAGATACTTAGATTTCCATGGCAGAAAATGATACTTTACCCTGAATACCAGAATTCTAATTTAATCTGTTTGAAATGAGATGTTCACATTATGCTGTCCAGTGGCCTGATCTAGGTTTAACTTCAAGCCTTCTAACTTCCCCGAGAAGCAGAAGCCTGTAAGCCTGGCTTCTGTCCTCCTTAAAAAAAACCCTCTTCGTAATAATCTGAAACTGGTGATTTCAGGTCTGCAGAAACATTAAGACCTCAAATCAGAGATGCGTTTAGAAGTCTAGAAAAGCTTCTATTGATAAATTTTCCTGAAAACACGGCACAGACAGCACAAGCTGCAGTCTAATAATGTGGGCAAAGGCAACTGGCATGACAGTATTCCAAACACACAAAGTAAACTATGCTTGCCCAGACCATCTCTCCTCCATTTCAATTTCCACGGCAGTGTGTATTATTTTATATGGTATAGATAGAGAAAAAGAGATTAAAATTGTTTGCATCTGAACAGATGGCTGTATATTATGCTTTCCAAAGCATTATGCATCATAGAAAGGTCTAGCACCAGTTAATTCTGTCTCTTCTTGGTAGTCACTTACTTTCATAAATCCTTAAAGGAAAAAACCCAACAGCCCCCATAAACAGCCAAATTGTCTCTTCATAGTCCTTTAGGGCAGTCTTAAATTTCCTTGCCTCTAAAAAGGAGATAGAAACCTAACCAACCAGCCCTATACTACAAAGGCTGTTACAGTGTCAAAGAAACATCTGCAGTAAGACCATGATAGTGAGAAAGTGGTTTGTGGTTTGGATTTAAGACATTCATAGCACCAGATAACTTCCTGGAATAATCACAGATCAGCAAAGCTTCCTCAAGATAGTATTATTTCTACCTGGTCAGCAACTATGGAAGCAGCAGCCATTAGATGCACTGCCTTCTCCTCTGAAGATTGACTCCATTCCAATCCCCATTCAGCTCCCTGGATAAATCTCCAATTGCTGCGCTTTGACAAACGCTATTTGAACGGACTGCTAATGACTGCTTTTCCACTGCAACATTAGTCCAACAAGCTTATAAATACTTGGGTCAACTTGACCAGTTACAAGATAAATTCAGTTAAGAGTTTTGCATCAGCTGGACAGGAATACAGCTCTTTAGAACCTGAACCCACTCTTTACACCCCTTAAAAAGAACTACAGGGAAGATGGAAGGTCAGCTAGTTCACACCTAACTTTTGTGGAAGATCACATCCCCCTAAAGCTATTTCAGTTTCCTTCCATGATCACAAAATAAACTAATTTTCACTCCCCTGTTCCAACCACCGGAATATCCAGGACTGGAGAATGGAACTCACCGCTCTGGTGTAGCCATTCCAGTCCATTTCTGCACATTACTAAACCAAACACATTCAGTTTTCACCACTTACAATAAATCTTAGCAGCCTCAGTAACAAGGACTTTTAAATGTCACAGATGAGAAGAATGATGCTGTACCTGAAAAAGATGGAACTGACAAAACAGCACAAAACTGAAAGTTTACCACAGATGCTTCCAAACAAGTGTTTCTCCTAACAACAGGGAAATGAGAGTGCATTGCCCCAACAGCTTTCCAGGTGTTTTCCAGAGCTTACCTGTCATTAAATGCACCTTCATGTAACATTAACAGGCCTACCTAGAGCAGCCAAAATGTCATGAGGACGAAGGCAACCACACGTAATAAGCCAAACCAGACCTCATACTGTAACTCAGTTATGCGTGATGAAGTTTAACAGATCAGGACCTGCAGTCCAGCAGCTCTGTAGATTAGACTGAAAACAAGCACAGCCTCTAACAAACTGCCGAAGAGCTAACAGAGCCGCCCTGTGTAATGCTATCTAAATTTGCCATTTGTTTCCATGTACACATTAGCTTTCTTTGAAAAGGGTTTTCGATCTTTCTATTCATAATTTCAAAATTGGATGGAAAAGCCTCGAAACGCAATGAAATTGTGCTTCTGTATTGATGTGATAAGCATTACATTTCCTGGTTCCAGGAATACTAGTGACTAGGTTGCACTTAAGAGATCTTACACAGGTAGATTATGAGCACTATCTAAACAGCTGGCAGACGACTTTACTACAGCTTCTTGATCCTACGTAGGGAAATTGCAGCAAGATGTGTCCTTAATGAGTTGGGTTTTGTTTAAGATCAAGAACTTCCCTTTAACGTATTTGCAAGTCATTTTAAAGCCACATTTCTAATCTACATTCGAATGAAATGCAAGATACCACATCTCATCATATGATCGGCTAAATCTCGCAGAAATGGCCTTCTCAGTTCAAGGGGTAACCTTCAGGTAAGGAAGCGTTTGCAAGCCTCTTACTGAAATCTGCTCAGGAGGAGACCTGCAATGCGTATACTTTTACCCCACAAGATCAATCAATAGCCACAAGGCCAACGTTTGAAAACGCCGTATCGCTTCAGGTTTAGCAAAGCTATCCGCTCTCGCTAACAACCGAACGAGTGTTCTTTACATAAGCCTGAAGGCCAGGCTCCCCAGGGGCTCCCCGAGGTGCTTTATTTCCCCTTCCCATTCCGCTGGCCATCAAGGCTCTCCCCCGAGCCCCAGCCCCCTCAGGGCTCCCCCCGCC
>NW_009260790.1:360730-387211 GCF_000687185.1 Egretta garzetta
GATAGGTTGTGCCGGGGGGAAGGGGTTTTCTTAGGGTTTGGTTTTGAGGTTTTTTTGGGTTGTTTTTGTTTTCTTTGCACGAGCTGAACCTGTCTGCGTGGCTGCAGCTGCGGTCAGCTGGTAATCAGGGCTCAGCCGATGCCCTTACGGAAGCCTCACACAGCTGATTGAAACAAATGCTGATTAAACCCCCAACATTTGGGAGTTAAAACCCCTATAAAGATATTTAAATGCTTTCACCTTACCCTTCATAGACAGTGTCAGCAGAAAGGCAAAAAAGCTGGTTTTTACCTAACCCCACAGTGATGCCAAAGACAGCAAGGCCACCAGCAGCAAGCCCGGCCCAGTACGGCCCTGGGAGCAGGATGCACAAACACTGGTCAGCTGCTGGGCTCTGAACCACGCCGGGAAGGCACAAACTGCCAACACCTGCCTGCAACAAGCACCATGAAACAGATACATGCTTTTTTTTGCTATGTTTTCATAGCTCTAAAACTGCAATCGTGCAGAAATGTGTCTGCTTTCAACAAAAACGCACCTTAGAGCGCCGTCATGCCTCGCCAAGTTAACACTTGCAGACCTAGGGGGTTTCCTTGGTGCTCGTCCCCCCGGTGTACACGCTGCAGAGAATGACTGTCCCGTGACGGAGCATTAACCCTGCCCAAATGGAGGAACAGCAGCACTCACAGTTTAGACAAATACTCTGCATAGTGAGACAGAAGGCTTTTTTAGTGTAGTCTTACTTTTATCAAGGCAGAAGTCTGTTAGTTCTGTTTGGAAAAATTCACAAGTACCTTCTAAATCAAGAAGTTTTATAGGAATAATTAAGTTGCATGGAACCAGTCCTGTAGCAGAAAAGTTATTTGGTCTTTGGTCAAAAATTTAAATTAGAAAATGCTTCAACAGAAGAAGAAATACCTTACCATGATCAGTTTTGACAACTAAAATGCAACCAACTTATTTTATAATTAGATATGACTACTCATGCTTTGTACCTATTAGCCATTTCACTCCCACAGTGAAATAAAAATAAAGTCCAGAATGTTCAAGATCCTAGAGATGTGGTATTTCTTTATTTTAAAACACTATGCAATTTAAATACCAAGACTGATATGTTCTGGAAGAGCCTCCCCCTCCCTCCCAAGGCAAGCCCAATACTGTTACTGCTGACTACCTGTTTACCCCGAACTCGAGACAGGGGGACCAGCCAACCTAAGGTGAGAAACCAATTTACTCACTGCCCTTGAGCAGTCACTAAGTCTCAGCAAGTGGGCAGAATCTGGTCTGCAGCAAGCCTGTGCATTTGAATATCCAAAGTCAAGCTGTTCTGCCCACCCAGCGGCTTCTTCCGTCCTCAAAACCAACCATCTTTACTTGCTATATCTTAAGCACATTTGCTAAGGCAAGTGTGTGCAGAGCGGAAAGAGGAATTTGAAGAGAAATACACTGCAGTCCAGTACAGTGAACAATACCCCAATTACTATCCCATGCTATGGAGGTATCACTTAACCAAGCAACCAAGTTAGTCCTCATCTATTTCATTGACTGTGTGCTGTAGGCCACCTGCTCTATCAAGAGCTAAGACATCTTTCTTTTTTTAAATAAAGCTAAAGCCTCAGTCTAAAACCCCTTGATTTCTCAGCCTGTCTAACATATGCTGGATGGCAGATCATGTCAGAAGAAGCCTGTAGCCCATCTGTTGCCAGATAGCTGAGTCTTTACATTCTGCCAACGCAGCTTCAGCTGACAGCATGCTACTTTATGTATTTTTCTTTTGTACGGAGAGTAGAAGGACTGTCCAGCTCAGTATGACTCTCAAACTAGTCTTACTACCTTAATGTATGAGTACGAACCACCCCATTTTTTTGCAAGGCAAGGTATCAGTTAAAAGATGATTGCCCATTGATGAATACATGATGTAACACAAATTATTTGCTCAAATACTGGATTTTCATTAGGGACATAGCTATGTACAGAGCTCAAATGTCAATATAAAAGTATCTGAAGAGGGCTTGTAGGCCAGCAGCCAGCTGGCATGCAAATATATACACATACTCTAAAACATTTTCTGCAAAATAAATTATTACCTTTAAACTAGAGAAAAAACTAGGTTCTTTAAACTGTCACTTCTGCCACACCTAAAGAGCAACATTTGCTCTACAGTCACTTTGGCTGTATCTTGCGTTACAGCGGAGCACGCTACCATCGACCACGGTAAGAAGGGGGGACTTCAGTGTCACCATCAGGACTCATTTAAATCATTCTGATTCTGTGGAATTAGGAAGGAGAGACATTTTTAAGAGAAGAAATGCTATGTCCAGGTAAACTTTATCTATTGCACAATGACACTACCGGCTCAGATTAATTAATCGGCTGAATCAGTCATGATGAAACTGGGAAATTTCCAGGGAAGGAGAAGGCATTGATTGCATTTCACTCTCTAAGCAAAACTCCTCTGAGTCAGTTGTGACTAAGGCACTGATTCAGTAAAGCAAATAATTCTTTACACTGTATTTTAAGATCAGTTTGATGATTTTGTTTAGTTAGATGACTAAATGGTTTGAACTGGCAGTTTAGTGGTTGAGGATACCAATAGTATGGGTACTCTACCTGTGGTGGAGACAGGAAAATTAAATTCTGATCCACATCACCACTGACATTCTGTGGGCAAATGCAACTAAAAGTACGGCAAATACAACATCCTCCCAAATACCTTTTGTTTCACAACATTAATTTTGATTTAAACTGCCCAGTGTGAGACCTGCTATGTGCCAGTCCTATTTGCTGTTAAACAACAGCTATACTGTTTGTCAGAGGTAACTGCATTTCCTCAAGTTGACAGAGATTCTCACTTTATCTGAAATGCCACATGCCATTATTTCAGAGAAACTCAGAGAACTAACTTCAGCACCTTCATTTTTACCACCTATCTCCCTCCTACTCTCTGACCTGCTTCTCAAGCTCCAAAAACCCATTGATTTTTATTTTATTAGTAAGCAACAAAACTGGAACAAATGGCTCCTGGCAGAACATGTTTTCCGTTTCAGCTGAAAAACTATCAGACTGATGTCCTTGAAATGCACAGTGTGACTAATGCCCAGCTTGCAAGGACCCAGGAGGACACATTTATTGCACTTGTCAGAATGGAGCTGAGCAGCCAGAAATGGAAAGATAAGGTGATAGGTAAAAATGAATGCCTTCGCTCGCTACTTAAAGGAAGCTGGTGCATACCATAAATACAGAGAGAAGCAAGTCATGCTCAGTTAAGTCAACAGCAGATCTGGATCTGATTGTTAGAGCTCAGGATCATAAATGATTTTGAATACACATGGAATATGCACCATTACTTTTGGATAATAGACCTGGACCCTTGTTCAAAAGGGGAGATATGGGGAAAGGGTCCAAACTTCAAATAGTCTAGAACTAGGTTGGGAAAATGGTCCAGTCTTTAAATAAAGAGGCCAGAACTGGGTGTGGGCTTATTTTCATCTCAGTACAATTAGTGTCTGCATACCAGTTTGTTTCCGGTTATGATTGCTTTTAATGGGAAGTTAGAGCTCAGAACCTAGCTTTGTCTCCTCTACTGAGCATAAACCTCTACTGGCAGGTTTATCACAGCTGCCCTGCAACCACTTCTGAAAGGGGACCAATTGCCATAGAGACTATGCAGTAATTAAGCTCATGAAGAGAGATGCATGCACAGCCAAGCAAAATATTAGATGAAGGCAACAACAGACCACTTTCTGAGAAGCTGTATTACAGCTCCACTCTAGCTCTTCCATTTCCCACTAGAGAAAGCAATAGGAGAATCCCAAGGTATTTTGGGAATTTGAATTTTAGTATTTTTTGGTTCTGACACTGCTTTATCAGCCTAAGCCAAGTGGGAAGAATGAACAATAACAACACTAGGAAAAAGATAATTCAAGGTGAATATAAAAAAATTAATTCTTCACAATGAAATCTAAGAGATCACAGCGTACTCTTGTAAGGCAACAGGCAGAAGTGGCATCTTTTGGGTCATTCAAAAGAAAACTCCACAACAAAATGCCAGAGGAAAGCTTGAAGAGAAAACGTACATAGATGAGCTGCTACATCTTTTCCAGCCTTTATGTCCTTAATATACATAGTTGCAATCCTCTGAACATAAAGAGGGATACAATTAATGTGTGTTCAGATTCCGTGGATGAGGGTGGTTGGTTGGTTTTTTGGTTTTGGGTTTTTTTGTTGGGTTTTTTGGTTTGTGTTTTTTTGTTGGGTTTTTTTTTTTTTTTGGGGGGGGGGGGGGTTGGGGTTTGTTTTTTTTTGTTTGTTTTTGTTTTTTTTGTTTTTTGTTAATGCTTTGGAACCTGACTGTATATATTAGAGGAGAAAGAATTAGAGGACCAGTTTTCCCCACACTTGAAAATTTCCAGAAGTGCTTTGATCATATGTGAGAATTGATTTAGGGGATGCAAATGAAGGCCTGGCAATCTGAAGAAGAAAATCTTCTCCCCTGACATTTCTGAATGTTCAGAGAATTCTCAACAAGCCATTGAAGTATGGGTTCATCAGAGATACAAAAAGAAAATTCAATAAGCAAAGAAATACATAAAAACAACTAGCTTCCACACAAGAAAACTAGCAGCTTTAGCAATCTTTCTACCTTGTTTAACCCTTTTTGTCCTGTTTAGACTTAACCTATTGCAAAATATCATCTAGAAACATAAAAGCAATGAAGGAAAGATGCAGGTCTTTCCTTACAAAGAGATCGAATATTCTGCAACATCTTTATAATATCTTACAACTCATTAGCACCTTCCATCCTAGGATCTCCAAGCATTTTACAAGCGTTAATTAATGCACTCTCACAATACTTCTGTGAAGTAGAAAGGCAGGTGTCTAGATATTGTGATGACAGGTGCATTACAATTGAATAAGATAGAATTTCTAGGCTTTTCATTTGCATATTAAGGAAAGCAGGGCACAAAGAGGGTAGGTAAAATACAGAAGTACTGCAATACCTTGAAATACCTTGAATTAAGAAATACTGTAATACATTGAAATGCCTTGAACAGACCAGTTTTCAAGCACTTAGCTAAAAAGCAATACTTGACTTAAGGACCTCAATAAAATTTAGGCTTTATTAATGTAAGTCTTTGCATCTAATACCACAATGGCTATTTTAAGCTGTGTTATATAAATAGAAGTGGAGTCTGAATGGAACTGGACCTGTTTCTTAAAAATTTATTTCCTTACTTGAAGGAATACTGAGGTCTCCTAAGTCTCTAAAACCACTGTGGCCTCTGAACAGCATTAAATAAATTATTTGTAAACCTTAGTAAGACACCACTAAAGGCAAAGAGGGAGAGAGTACAGAAAGTGAAACAGCATCAGTAATAAGTTATTTTAGTAATCATCCTCTAACTCAATAACATAAGAATTACAGTCAGGTGCTCTGGATGAGCCTTTCTGCAATGCACGTCCACCAAAAACAAGGACTCTGGTGGTTCTACGTGGTTTTTTCATGTGCTGTACTAACATGTTCTAAAGAGCAGCATAGTGGGCTATGCCCACATTAACAACTGCTTTAACTCCCTAATTTATACAGAAAACTGAACTAGTGATTTATGCTGTGGGGAGGGGAGGGTGGAAGAAGGAGAGGGGGGAAAAAAAAAAGAGCGAAGAATTACAGGTTTTCTTTCCAGTTCTAATCACAGATGTCCCTTTAGGTCCGTGACTAGCCCCTACCCTACCTACTTCCTTATCTGACAACATAACACAGTAACATACCATGTATGAAAGCATAGATGGATAAACCAACACAAATATTTGCACCAGGTACTGGTGACAATGTTTAAATTACTCAGCTTACAGATTTTTTTTTGTATTCTTTAGGATCATGGTATTCAGCAAACATCTGGTCATACAATGAGGTTTTCCTCCTCTCTCTGCCTGCCTTCCCGCAAGGGAGAAGAGCCATGTGCATGAGTATTCCCCTCCCTAAGAGCCATATGGGAATGTAAAGGCATTCTCTGAATTCATTACCCTGCCCCACAATATGATTCCATCTTTGTATGGGCAAGAAAATGGATGTTAATTTATTCCTTATTGCTAATTTGAAAAGGAGCACAAACACAACAGTTCCATTGCAGAGACTTCTACCAAGGGTGTAGTTTAAGTCCAATTATGTGCTATTAGTACATTTGCTCTTTGTTCCTGTGGCATATTAATTACATGTCTGGTATTCTGATAATTAACACAATTATACTCTTTATTTTCCCCTTTCGTTAGACAATATTCTTGCATTTTATTCAGATAAGTAATTTTCTGTAGGTAAAAAGGAGCCAAATTATTACATATTAATAAAATCAAGCAATGGGTTTTTAAGTGAGCTTACACAGAGAAGTTCCAGCAGTGTTCTTTAGCAAAAAGAAAAGCAGATGCTCTCCTGTTGGTCTGCAGTCTATCTCAGAGACTTCTAAAAGGAAACCAAATTACAAGCCTCCAGTGTTCCTCCAGCATTATAATCACTGGCTGAAGCAGGAGTGCCGTAAGGGCTGTACCAGTACCGCCACACCCAGCTCTTCAGCAGTGTCACCGCTGCTGTTCAAAGGCTCGCTGCTACCAAGGGCTTTCATCTCCCACTGACATCCATGAAACTCAATGACATGTAGCAAAAAAAGTTACAAGGGGTCAACCACCTCTGGTGAGACCTCACCTAGAGCCCTGCATCCAGCTCTGGAGCCCTCAGCACAAGAAGGACATGGACCTGTTGGAGCGGGTCCAGAGGAGGGCCACAAAAATGATCCAAGGGCTGGAGCACCTCTCCTGTGAGGACAGGCTGAGAGAGTTGGGCTTGTTCAGCCTGGAGAAGAGAAGGCTGTGGGGAGACCTGATTGCGGCCTTTCAATACCTAAAGGGGGCCTATAGGAAAGGTGGGGAAAATCTTTTTAGTAGGGCCAGCTGTGACAAGACAAGGGGTAATGGTTTTAAACTAAACCAGGGTAGGTTTAGACTGGATATAAGTAAGAAATTCTTTACAATGAAGGTGGTGAAACACTGGAACAGGTTGCCCAGCGAGGTGGTGGAGGCCCCATCCCTGGAAACATTCAAGGCCAGGTTGGACGGGGCTCTGAGCAACCTGATCTAGTTAGCAGTGTCCCTGCTCCCTGCAGGGGGGTTGGACTAGATGACCTCTAGGGGTCCCTTCCAACCCAAAACATTCTATGATTCTAAGATGGTTTACAATTGCACAGATCATCCGCAAATTAACGCTTACCAGATATCCCGAAGAAATATTAAGGGACAGAACAAAACACAAAAAACACTCTTACTACTACCAGGCAGTAAGGTGGGTAGATTTGACTAAATTAAATAGGTATAGATGTACTCTGCAGACACCTCAAAAATTTGGTTGTGGGGTTTTTTTTCCCTCCAGTACAAATTATTTTTCCTCTGAAAACAAGTTACTGTTTCTCTATAATCTTCTCTACAAGCATATCTGAATCTCCACAAGGTCTCTCATGCTGCTATAGCTAAAAAAGCCGCACTGTGGAAAGAAGGATATCCAATGGTTTCCTTCTGTAAGTGGTTGTTTGGGAAAGGAGGAAAAGAAGGAGCAAAACATTATGACTTTCTGCAACAGGGCAGAAACTTAGTAGAAGGTTGTTCAGCATTCTGTCCCCCAAATCCCTTGTGCCCAGATCTCCAGTGGGTCTGGCTACAATACAGCTGTGTGTGCAGGAAAGAGGGGTGGCACCTGACAAAATCAATGTCACTCGCTCCTTCCCAGAGACGGCAGCGGACATTCATTATTTACTGCTGTCTGGTACAAGTTTTACCAGTAAGGAAACCTGAGGCTTGTTTATGATGGCAAATTGCCTTCAACTGTGCCTGCCTCCATTACTGGGGATTCCCCCCCCCTCCCCAAGTTGTACTGCACTGCTTTCAAGGCCCTTGGGGAAGAAGAAAAATAAAACCTCAGCAGGCAAAAATTAGTGCTGCAAAAGCTTGCTCTGCCTTTCCTGAAAACACCATCTGGAATATTTTTTATTTTGAATGGTTGACTAGTAGACCAAAATTATTTAAGCGCTCTCTGAAGACTTTTTTTTTTTTTTAAATTATTTCCTATAGAGTCCAAAACCTACAATAACCCACCAAAAATGATCTTAGAACTCAATTGGGCTGACCTATTCAGAGAGCACAGAGCTCTTGTCCTAAGCATTTGCAAAGGTAAGATTTTGAGACAGGACAGGGCTGCTACATTCTCTTCCTGATGACACCACTGACATTCTGCCCACAGACAAGTCCCTTAATCTCTCTGTGCCTCATTTATCCTCTCAGTTTAATGCAACTTGCCTATTCCACAAGGAAATAGTAAGACTTCATTAACTGTTTGTAAAGTACTTTAAGATCCTAGAATGAAAGCCTCTCTAGAAATTCAGAGTATTATTATTGTCATTAAGAAGGCAGCATTTATAAATTCCCTGCTATTACATGACCATATATGTCATAAACAACCAGTCCCAGTTGAGAAGCACAAAACCTGATACTATTTTAATTCCACTATGCAGTAAGAAATATTCAGAACCAAGATTACACTAGAGCACAAACACGTTATCATGATCCCTACCTGACTGTTCATTGACTTTCAGTCAATGTCCAGATTTATCTGTATTTTCTTGAGAATGCATTTTGAGTAAAGATTGTAAACTCTTAACACTACAGCCTAGAGGAAAGCTATCATATTTAACTTTTTTTTTGGTATTCATGGCCTCATTACTATACTGTATTAAGGAAATTACAAAGATACAGACTGCAAAACTGCTCGTCTTTTCTACATAAATGCAGATTTTTTTTTTTCCATGAAAACGTGCAACACTTCTTAGAGCAATCGCTCATCTGCATCAAATGTTTAGTCTCCAGACTTGTGCTTGAAGTAGCTTTAGAATATATGTAGGGGATGGAGAACTGGGAACAGTGGAACGCCAGAAAAAGAAATTATTCAATATTTGATTCTTTCTTCAGCACTACTCCTTTCCAGTCCTTGTAACCAGTCTAGGAAGCTGAAGTTATATGCTATGCTACCGTATTCACATGAGAGAAGAAACCTTGCATCTCCTCGTTTCCTTTGAATGCTATTAGCAGACCAAATCTAATAATAACAAAGACAAGCAGGCACAACACCGCTACAGGGACACTGGAAGAAAGGTCAGCATAGAAACTAGTTTATGGAAGACCTTGGAAAGGAGCCTGTAATTGTAGGCTGTTCATAGGTAAATGAAATAAAACCATCCTGCAGCAACTGAGGGACTCAAAAACCAGATGGCTCAAAAGACAGAGGGTCAGAACTCATTTTTCTTCTTCACCCAACATTGCCCGGATTTCTTCCAGAGCTCAGCTTTTTAAAACCAGGTCATTTTTAAACATTTGCCTGCCTATATCTTTTAATAATTGTCTTAAAAAAATAAATAAAGGTCACTATGTTCACTATCTGTCTATACAGAAAGCATTTAGAGTAAAAGCTTTTTATTGCCCATGCAATTCTATTTACCAGATTTATACTAAGATACTGCTGTGCAATGCATGTCATGCCATAGGCCTGTATAAAGAATCGTGTTATGTCTATCCGAGGCTGGCTTGCTGGGTCAGAGTTTCAGGCAGAGGGACTGATTTAATGGAGTAAGGGCCTAGGTTCAAATTCCCAACCCACTGGAAACAGTTTTGAATTCTCATAAGCTTAACTCTTGTTGTTTATCCTTCTGTAACGTAGAAATATCAGACTACTAAGGTTAATTCATAGATCACCCAGCTTGTGTATGCTTTAACTACTGAAGATTGGTGGTGATTGGACTTGAAAAACGGCTGTCCACAATGTCCTTCACAAGTGTGCATAAGACTCCCCAGTCAAACTACCCACCTCTTCCCCTTAATCGCGCGGTGTGCTGAATGGATGCGCACTGGGACTGTGTAGTAAGTGCCGATGCTGCAGCCAGAGTCCTAAGAACAAGTCCCTCTGTTTGCACAGACCCCGGTTAAATGAGTTCATACCAGTGAATTGATTGCCAGGATCTTGACCACGGATTATAAATTTCCTAGATCTCCCTGGATCTTGAAGGTGTAATTTGAATTTTCGTCATGCAATATTAGATTTTGTTTCATTATGTGCCTCCTACTCCTGAGAAAACAGTGAACTGCACGGTACTGTAAATGGGCCAAATCTTGCTGTCTCTGAAGCTGATGTGAATGCTATTATTTAGACGTGGAAAAATGGGATCGATTTTACTAAACGGTTCTTCTGAGACAGGGTTGTAGTTGCCGTATTTTCCACATCACAGGTTTTTTAAAGACAACAAAAGTAAGCTAAAAACATGCCATTGTTTGTCTTGCAATTGGCTTCAAGCAAACTGTTGTTCTTCTTCTACATGTAGTATCTGACAGAAACGCCTCTCCACTCCTGGCCTGCTCAAATTCATCACAGCTGGCAGTAAGAGTCTGCAGCTTTGGTAGACATTTTCCAGAGTCTCGATGCATTTCACACACTGATGTATTAGAAGCTTCACAAACCTCTGCAAGGCACGGTCAGTACCTTCACTGCCTAGCTACTAAAGAAAGTTATGAAGTTCCTGTATACCAGTCACAAAAAAGTATCTGGGACAAAATTTAGAATTGATGCAGACATCCCAATTTCTAAGGCTGTTTTAGCTACATAAACTATCTCTGATACTTTAAAAAGTCCTAGCTTCTTCCTAGCAGTGCCTTGGCTATTTCAGTTAGTCATGAGACAAGAGCGCAGCTAAATCCTTTGTCATTTCACGTATTTATTTCTATTCTGAAAGACACCAGTTGTGACCCTTCCTTGCAGTAAGCCACTGCCCTCCTGGCCTTCATTCTAATTGCAGATTTGCTAATCATGTTTTGATCACCCACCCATCTAATCGCTGCCTGCTGCAAGCCCGGGAGCCGGCCCTATTTTCAGCGAAGAAGAGCGTAACACGCAAATGCGACGCTTGTGTTCTCGTCCGTATGGAAGGGATCAGAGGATTAAGAGGAACAGTCAGCCCTGATTAATGCTGCCGAGCGAGTGAGAGCTCCTTGCCAACAGCAGGGGCCGATTGCCTCCCCGTGGGGAGCTCCAAGGCAGACAGTCTCCCTACAAGGACACGTCTGACTTCTGTTTTTAAGGCTCAATGCTGCTTTCCATTGCTACTCTGCAAGAGAAAGGAGGTTAAATGCTGAGAGCAAACCATCCTGGGGCGGGAAGGTTGCGTTAAAGAAGTGGGATACTGTTCTGGGAACATACTGAAGATATTTTGTTTCTATCACTGACTCAGCCACTGACCTACCACCAGCAGAAAAACAGCAGAATTCTATTCAGTGGCTTTTGTACAGGCTGAATAGGTGTTACGAACATATTAACCTTAAAAAGGAGCCAGCAAAGAGCTGTATTGTCTTAGCAAAGCAGGAAACAAACAAACACTCCGAGCTATGGCTCACGTACCCAGCAGAACCAACATCACCATGGTTTGTACTCAGCACGCGGGTAGGGATGTGCCCTCCCCCCTGCCCAACCAACCTAATATATGTAAGTGAATCTGAGTGATTTAGAGTAATTACCTCATCCCAACATGTGCTGCTTTAATGTATCCATTAAATTGTTAACTCCATGTTTTCCTCTAGTCAGTAAAGGAAGATAAAACATTTCTAGTGAGTTCTTTTGTAAAGGTTATGTGCCCACTTCTTCCATGGGATCAACTTCTGCTGGACCCAAAACGATCTCAAGGACCATCCTACTACCGAGACAAACATTCAGCAGCCATGAATTTCCATTCCACCTGTACCTTTTATCATTTCGGGTTTTCTCCTGTTTTCAGTGTGGACAACGAGCCTCTGATGCAAGACTTCTTACCTTTTCTCCTTCTGGTTTATCCACTATTCTTCTGTGTCTGTCCAAAGTGGACCAGCTGAGTAAGTAGAATGACACACTGGCTTCTGCAAAGGAAGCAGGGGGGGCTGTAAATCCCATGCTGTGCTAAATCACTGAAGTACAGCGCTTTGCACTGTGTTCTAACAGCACATGTTTCTCCATGTTTACTGCTGCTTCAATGATATATTGTCCACTCAGTGTAAGTAAAAAGCTTAATTCATAAGAGAAGCATATCATCCTGTCTGAAGCTCACCTTACACAGGCAGCTTTGTGCAGCACGAGGAACAACCTCCGGGAATGACCGGTGCCTGTGTAACATTACATTAAAATACAACTCCAGATAGGTCAAGTATTTATTGACCTGATCTAAAAATGAATCTGAGTGCCCAGTTTTTGCTGATTTGAACAAGAGGTATATGATGACAGCTAAAATTCCAGAGGCTCTGCAATGACTGAGTCCTCCTCAAACTGAGGAAGATGCACAGGAGCTAGTCTTTCTGCAACAGAGTCAACAGGATAAATGGAACAACGTGACATCTTTTCCATCTCTTAAAGCCATGATTTATGGACAAGATTACCATATACGATTCTACAGTGCTAATCCTAGACCCTGAAGTAGCAGCGCAGATTAGAGGTTTTGACCATTTTCTAAAGTAATGTCACTAATAACCAGAGAGACATCTCAGACAGAAAAGATACTTGAGCAATGAAGGGGAAAAAAAACCCCTAAATATCTGTAGAATAGCCATTTTTTTTCAGTGAAAGGCACACAAAGCCACACATCATACATTAGATAGGCACAAGAGAGTTCAGCATTAGAACGTCTTCATACTCTTCCCTCAAGCATCTCTGCTCCCTTTGCTGCCCAGCTCTCATTCTGCCTGACAGCTCCTTAATCACAGTATCTCTGTCACATGCATAAAATATTATTTAACCTCCAGCACAGAGGAAAATGCATTTATAACCTACTGGGTTTTCCCCTTTAATCTCTCTGTTCCCTCCCCCTTACTGCTCCCCCTCTCTTTTTAGTAGCTCTAAGCAAGAATGGTGCTAACAACCTGCATAAAGATTTATTCAGGTCCAGACAGGAACCAACTCTCTGCACTCTGTCAGGATAGGAGACTAAAGAAACAACATACATGACCTCTTCTTTCTACCCAGGTGGCAGAACATGCTATCCATCAGATCACAAAAGCAGCGTGGCCTCTCCTGCAAAGATGTCACTGTGTCATTTTAGAATTACAGAACCAGTTTAATTGTGGCTGAAGCTCAACTAAGTCACTACCCAATCCTGCAGACTGCATGTTGCTTATGATCCGTAAGTGATATCTAACAGTACTTGTGTTTCAGAGGTATTTTTTTTGGCTTTGCTCTACAGCAACCTGACACAGTTGAATTTAATGCTCCTTCTGTCTGAGCTGAATTCAAGGTGTTAACTTTAAGCTGCAACCACTACCAGGTCTAGGATCTTACTACATCAAAGGCCTCATTCTCTGTGATCCATCTCACCAGTACTTAAGCCATGGTACTTTTTCTGACAAATTCTCTATTTAAATCTCTAAGGACAGAGGGAAGGATGTTCTCTGTAGGATAGGAACTGTGAATCTTCGCATAACCAGCAGCGTTACCACTCTAGTCTACTACTTGCTAGAGCACATACATATCTGGTTTTGGTGTCTGCAAAACCTTTAGAAAGCCTTTCCTGTTTGTGACTGGTATGAAGCTAGTCTAAACACTCCTCAGTTACTTAAGTCTTGCCTCCTTCTTTTGACAATGGCACTGATAGTGAAAAGATTTCATTTAATTCCCTGCACTGCTCCAATCCTCTGAGATCTAGATGTTGCTACATGTAGAGAGAGGAGGAAAAAAAAAAATCAAGTAAAAATAATCATGTAGCTACAGTAGCCACCATAAGTCCAAACGTCCCATTTAGTTTCAGAAGACTGTGACCTCAAGGTCAAGGCCAGACTAAAACAAAAGGCTCTACTGTACGCCCATATGGTACAAGCAGCTAAGCATGCTACAGAACCAGCGTGCAGCACAGCTCCTTTCAGAGGGAGACTGTGAAGTCTGGTGCTGCTGGCGAGGCAAGTCAAAAGCTTAAGATTCTGTCTAGTTTAATTACCATCTTTCTCCAGGCTCAAAGAAGCTTATGAGAATACAACAGCGAGGCAGAATCCTCCTCTTACACTTCCACCTACAGAAATTCATCCATTCCTGACCTGCCCCTGTCCTCCTCCTCACACACACCAGTTTTAGCAGATTCTAGCCATTAAGAAATAAACCATAGGGTCCAGACTATGTTGTGAACTGTTCTACTTGCATGAGAAAACTCCGTGCCTAGCTGTGACCAGGCATCAGGCACACACTTGAGGCATTAACCGCAGACATCGATCAGGCAACACATAGTTAATGTCTGTCTGCTCCAGGTACTTGAGATACATGACAAAAGAGCGAAGGAAAACGCTTGCCTACCACTGTCCATTCCAATCACGTTCAATGCAATTTACACTATGCCCTCTGATTAGGAGGTCACAAGTAAAGCTGGAAATGGATTACAGTGCACAGTCAGCAGCAGCACAAGCATCTATGTCATTCCACGATCAAGTAACTTCATGCATTCTCCTACTTCATGGGACAAATCTATGTATGTAATAACATCCAAAGCTGCTCTCTTCTGAAGCAGCGTCCTTCCTCTGAAATCATGGAAACTTTCCATCCCTTCACACAGTGAAAAAAAACAAACCCAAACCCCAAAACCAGCAGTGACGAAGCAGTGAGACCATCATAGTCTTACTCTACACTATAAAGACAACGACTAGTTCCAGTGCCATACTCCCTTGCTACTGTAGTTGAACACAGGACTCCTCTTTTGCAAACTACACACGATGAAGCTGTGTTTTAGTCCCAGGCACAAGTTGCTCCGCAGTCTTAGACCACAATTATGCATTTAGCTTCTCTGAAGGAACACAGTAAGGGCAGCTAACAAAAGCAACTTCTGAGCTCTTGTGGTAGCTTAAAACAAAACCTCACTGGTAGAACAGCTAGAGAGCAAGGGTTTGGATCCACATTCTTATTCTGGTGTATCTCTACATCAGGCCTTGATGTGAATTTATATTATCCATGCTCATCTCACAAAATTCCCCTCATTTGGGGAAATATATTTTTCAGAACAATCATCCTTGTTTCTTCCATCAGTTGGAATATTGCAAGCATCAGGAGACTACAGAGTTACGGCGGGATCTGAGAAGAGTAGTAAAATTACTTTCATGTCACTGCAAAATGGGAATTAGTTTTATGTGACAACATGTGGACTATGGTGTAAACAGCAAACTCTGTGTGCTTGAAAAACTTAATTATGATTTGTGTCTTCTGAAATTTGAAATTAGCTATGCAAAAGTGGTGTGCAGTGCAAGTAAAACAGGGAACTGACTCTTCGCTTGGGGCTAAAACCCCAAGAACACAAATACCTGTTCAAACATAAATCCAGCTAAATGGGTCCCTAACATTGTAAGAGTCTCAACCCAGAATGCAGATGTAACCTTAAGATTCAGCTCAACCAACTTAAAGTAACAAGGTTACTCAGAAGTATTTTACAAGCTTGGAAAAAAAATAGTTATTAACCACTTGTGTTACAGAGAGGGTAAAGGGCCTTTTCCCCTGGGGAGGGGGGGTCCAAAGAGCTCAGGTGCTGTTAGCAATGACAGGGACAACACATGGGGAGAGGATGCTAGCTGTGCACCGAGTGTCTCCAGCTGCTCCCATCGAGGGTACAGACAGGATCACCTTCTGACATTGTAGGGATTGCTGTATTTGTAACTGCATCAGAAAAGGGCAGCAATAATCGTCTAAGGTGAAAAACTAAAGAAAAGCATAGATGCATCAGCCCGCATCTGGGTTGGAGTTAGTATTGTAATTGTTAAACAAAGGCTGAAAGTTCATTTTCTGAGTTTCGCAGGCCTCTGGTCACAGATTAGCATTTAGGAGGAAGGGGAGTTAACCTGGAAAATGTCAAGACAGCAAAAAGCTCTGTGCATATAACTATTTCATGCCGATACATGAGGCAGCTTGTAAGCAGGCCAGGATATAAAGCTTCAAAAAAATGTTTTCTCTTTTACAAAATAAACAATCCCCCAAATTGAAGTGCTTTAGGCTATGAAGGAAACTAGCCAGGTTGTTTATAACATACTGCAGGAATTCTGCTTAGGGCAAATCAGCTGCAAAGAAAATGAAAGCAGAGCTCAGAAGACAGTAGGTGATTTTTTTTTTTTTCTGTCTTTGTGTGGGAACCTACTACAGCCTGACAGGGAATAAATCCAGGCTTCTCTCTCACCTTGCTAAGTAATAACAATGCTCCTCCCTGTTATACAGCATTTTTATATTTGTAAAGCTGTGAAAAGCATTAGTAACGAGGAGGTCTAAGGGAAACTGTAGTGCAAAGTGTCTGTATAGACTTGCTGTATTTACACAGCAAGTCTAAGGCAGATCTGGAAGAACCACCACAGCAATCCCGTGACCTATTTACTGTAGCTCTGAAGAAGTCAGAGACACAGGCTACAAAATTTGCAGGATGCAAGCACTACAGCAAACCAATTGTGCTACATCTCAGGCTGTAAGAAAAAAAGTCTGTCCAGCAAACACCCATCAGCAATATGCCTGGCTCATGATTACCAACATTTGACGCATTTTAACACCTTTAAAAGCTAGTTTTGTGCGAGGCCATTCATACTGCCTCAGTTTATTGCTGGAATAATTCATCCAGGCCCAACTGACAGGATCCTTAACACTACTCTGTGGCAGAAGGTGAAATAAAACAAATGAAAACATTTCACCTGAAACAAATAATAAAGTAAATTTTATTTCCTGGTGATGCCGTCAACAGGGAAGGATTTGCCCTGTATACAACACACACCTCTGACTAGTGCTGAGTAACAAATAAGTCCAGTTTCATTCCAGTGTTGAATAGGTTGATGCTGAGGCTAGATGGACACCATACTGCCATCAGTTAACTTAAAGATCAACTGCATTCAGCAAATACCCCACCAAGGTAGCAACTGTGCAACACTTCAGTGCTCCCGTTACTCTTACACCTAAAACAACTATTCTGCAGTTTTAACAAAGCTTCTTAAAAACTCTTTATTAACAACTAAGTTTGGGAACACTTTCTTACTGATGAATAACAGTGACGAAGAGATGCTTACTCACTAAGGACTCTTTCTTTTGTAGAGACTGAATACAACTGAAGATTTCTTAAACCTCCAGAAACTGTTCTTACTGCACTGTTGGTTTCTGCTGGTCCTAGTACCCCGCAGCCTTTTTTGCTGTTGGCTCTGTCACACAGTCCTTTAGGAGGCAAGAGAGCAAAAAGAAAGCTGAAGGACTGATCTTAAAGTAATCCAAATCATGCAATCCCCTCATTGCCCAGGCACTCAGTATGTCTTTCATAAAATACTTTCTAATACACATTATATATATTTGATTCAAAGCTTTCAACTTTTGGTCTTTATTTTTTTTTTTCCTCTTGCATTATAGAACACTGATAACTTTAGACATGGCACTGCTCTTGTAACAGATTCTCAATAGCTAGAGAAATTTACCCCACATATGACCCTGACTGTCTTATTTAGGATGATCTCTTCTATTAGGTGAAGGGATCTTAGAATTTTGTGGGCCATTTAATCTTTAGCCTTCACCACAACTATTTAGGCTGTTGGTGAATTAGAAATACAGACCTTATGGAACTGAAACAGATTTAATGGTAAAGCATCAGAAACTTTCACACAGGCCACTGAACAACCATGAGAAGGAGACAACTTAAAGTAACTACTTACCTTATATAGGAATAAGAACAAAAAAATCTGAAGAGCTTATTTTATTTTATTAGTCGTCCAGCTTCTTTCAGGCAATAGCTCCTTCCAAAGTGTGGCTGTGCCACCAGCTCACACGTTCTGTTTCTCCAGGGTTTATTTCAGAACATCTAAAGGCCTATGTGAATGGTGGAGTCTCATTTTCATTTACAATGGGCCATGCTCACAGACACAATGACCTACTGATAATTAAAGCAATTACTACCCATCTGAAGAGAGATGAGACGAATATCTGATTTGCTCAAAATCTTTTCATCAAGCTCTGGAAAACACTGCATTAGGAGAGGTAGACGATAAGCTTGGTAAGAGAAGAAGTACAACATTCTGAATATCTAAAGGAATATGTCTCCCAAAAAGACCACCCAAAGGATGTGTGCTTTTTTGGAAGAAGCTTTTACACTCTCTTATTGAATGCCTTAAGCACTATTTGGTTGGTAATTGAACTATACAGCCTTTTCTATGTAGAAATGTATTTCTATACTCACCTCTGACCTCTAAAACATTGGATTTCTTGTATTTATTAGTAGTGGTTTGCTTGAGAAGGCAAAAGCACAAAGGTAAAGCTAGAGAAATGTCTACGTACAATAAACAAGTCAACCATGCTGATGTACTCTTTGCAGGTTCCTCTACCTCCTGATTAATCCCAGGCTCCACAGTGTAATGGGGATTTAGTTTTCATAGCAAGAAGATAAATACTTAGAAGTATAATTCAAGGGGAGTATTGGAAAGCCTTCTTTTCCGCTACTTTCTCCCTGATTTATGTATGAATTCTTTACTACAGATCTTGCAGCCCTGGTTTAAAGTGAAGAAATGAAATCACCAGCAGGGAGGGGGAGAGCACGCAGGTAACAGAGCAAGCACAAATATTCTCAAGAGACTATATCCCCTCCAGTTTCTAAATCCCAAATCACGGTGTTATAGAACACATTAAAAGAAGGGTAGATGAGGTGCTTAGGGACATGGTTTAGTGGTGGGATGGCAGGGTTAGGGGAACGGTTGGACTGGATGATCTTCAAAGTCTTTTCCAACCTAGACAACTCTATGATTCTCAACATATTACTCAAGACTCCAAGCTTGGAGGTCTACATGGAAGCCTTCCACAAAGGTGAAGCAAGTATTTTCCATTTGGTGCTTTAACAGTACAATAAATCAATAAGAAACAAGAGTAGCTATTAAAAACTGTATTTCCCCCCCCCAACAGATACATTTTTAGTGAAAAGATTAAACCACATAACCACTTCACTTTTCTCCTTGAAAAGATTTAACAGCTCAGAAATGCCATAGATACACATGGAGGATGCATGTTAGCTTGACAATGACAGGCCACCACAATCCAGCCCATTCATTCCAGCCAGCAGCCAGAAACACACGTGTCCCCTTAGATTAACCCTTTAAGGGCTGCCCCCCTTTGCACCAAAGTTAAAATTCAAGTGCCTCTTAGGCAACCAGGTCAAAATTTAGAGGAATCTTTCGGGCTCATTCCTGGTTTCTTTTAATAAATTTCTTACCTCGCCCCAACAAAGAGGGGTAAGAGATTTACTTTCACATTGAACTTTACATAGCTGCAACAGAGTCAAAAAGATCTTTTTCATAAACAGATGTACAGTTGTTCTCATTACACAGTATTTATTTGCTCAAGACAATTTCCCTCCGTGCACTCACAAGTCCATTCTTCCTTTGGCATACATTCCATGGTTTCTCTCAAGCTTTTTCCCCATTTTGAGACCGTAACAGCATCCTGTCATCATAATTTCCTGCCATGAAAATGGTCATGTTGTCATAGTCAGATTCTGGAATTGTTACTTCAAATAATTAACAACCATATGAAAGTAACCAGGAGCAGGTGAATGGAGTTCTGCTTTAATAGATTCTGAAACATCTTGAAGTCAGTGCAACCCACAGGAAAACCTAGAAGTATTGTAAAAATGACCTGCACATATGAGAGAAAATGAAGTGCTAGGTTTTAGGCAGCAGTGCTAGAAATTTTATGTGCAGATTCCTGAACAGTCAGTGCACTTCGGGAAATTCACTGCAGGTTTTTCAGCTTGTAAATGCGCGCCTGTGTGTTTTAAGGCCCTGCAACTACTAAGAGAGTAAACCTGAGAGTGTCACCTGTACACTCACTATGGGACAGCTTAATGCAGCGCTACTGCCTCTTGGAACAGTGCCTAAAGAAAATGGTATTATCTTAGGATCCAGATAATTTCCATCTCACTTAACAACTGCAAGGAGCCAAACCACATACAGTTTTTCAAGTGACTAGAAACTTATTTTATTAAAGCCCAGTGCAAGTTGGATTTAGTTAACGATCATTAGTTTTTCCTTATGTGAGAGCTAGTCTTGTGCAGCAATTAAAGGGTTAAAGTGGAACTATATGTAGTATTTTAAACAAGTTCACATATTCTCTATACAAATTTGGCAAATTCATGTCACAGCCATAGATCTCATTCTTGCAATTCCTGCAAAATATCTACAGCTCCTCTGTCAGAAGCAAAGAGAGAAGCCACCTGAACAGCCAGGTCTACCAGGAGTTCATAGTACAGCCCACACAGTAGCACAGGCTGGCTGGTGATCTCCATGTTCCAGCTTAAACAGGTAGACTTATTGAACTAAATATGCTTTCGACACATGCTCCCAAAAGAGCTCGAGGCCACAGAGCAGATGAGTATGGAAAAACTGATTGCATCAGAAACACTGCAGCCAATAGGAAATCAAAAACATGATTTCAAAGCCAATCAAAAAACCAAAACAAACCCCCAAAAGCAAGCATTTAATATGTGTGTAGATGTAATAAATATTGCAAAGCACATTTGTCTTTTTCCCCCCAAGTCAGCAAGTATAAAGAAATAACCAATGCACCAAAACATCAGCTTTCTGCAATGAAAATGTCAGTCAGCAAAATACCTGCAAGCCAACTGAAGAGAAAGCATTTGCATTGTCAACCAATCACAAGTTGCTTCCAGTTCTATGCAGCCAAATCAAACCCTCTTCAAATTCACAAGTTTGACCTAAATAAGCACCACAGCATGAAAAGCTTCTTTAGAAGCAGGATGTCAAGAGACTTCCTTTAAAATATAAAATAAAATGCAAGAGAAAAGGTTTTCATTGGTCAAGTTTGAAAAATTGTCTTCCTTTAGCCAATCACAGCCTGTCCCTTTGAGCCAATCAAAAATTCACCCTTAGGTTTGTCCTTAATTAACACAGCCCAGCTGAGTAGCAAAAACTTATAGGAATAGATGGCTGTGAGATGCATTCTGAGGGTTGGGCAAAGGGAAACAAAATTACAAAGGAGAAGGAATACCAAGGAACAATTAGGGTGGGCAAAGGAACTTATTAATGCTCAGCCATCCTCCTCTATCTTCAGCAATCTCACTGTCCTCTCCAGTTCTGTGTTGTTCAGGTATCCCGTAGTTACTGCCTTCTGTCTTCTGTCTCTGATCTGGAAAATGCCATCACAACATCCTCAGCACCTGTAACAACAATGGATACAGGAAAATGTGTGCCATAATTACTTCCTTTAAAAAACAGTGGATAGATGCAGTACACAAACTCTCATTCTACACATCCATAAAGTCAATAAGAAAGGAAAAAGAGGACAGAAAGAAGAGAAAGGTCTGTTTTCTTATTTTTCTGGGACTGGAACCTGAAGTGCTCTGAAAGTTTCAGCAGCAGATTTAAAACGTGCCTTTGCAAGCCTAAGGAAATCAGTTTGTTTTTAAAGAAAACCAAGAATTCCTTGCTTTCACATATTTCTAAAAAGCAAGACTTTAAAAAAAAAAAATCATAAGATTGTCACCATGTAGAGATTTTTTTTTCCCCCCCTGTAAACTCTGGCACTGCATAAGAGACTTATTGAGCTCCTCTGAAGTACGAGGAACTCAACAGTTCAATAAAACTTGCACTGCCCAATGCATCACACTGCCCTTTTTAAGTGACATTTAGATATTCTTTATCTTTACATCTAGATATTCATTACTCTCTGCTTTTAAGAACAAAAATTGTTTTAATACGCCAGCTGAAAGGTTTTGCTTTTTTTCCCCACCATTGAAAATCACCTAAACACTCCCTGTAAACTAACATGTCTTGAAAACATTCCATTCTCTAATAGAAGTGCAGTGCTTTCTTTCAAACTGAAGGCTTCCATTTGCCCAGGGAACCGATAGAGCTTTGGTAATGTGCTGGGTTTGGCTGGGGTAGAGTTAATTTTCTCCACAGTAGCTGGTATAGGGCTGTGTTTTGGACTGGTGGTGAAAACAGTGTTGATAACCCAGGGATGTTTTCATTACTGCTGAGAAGGCCTTCCCCCCCCCTCCCCCAACCCCACCAACGAGCGGCTGGGGGGGGGCACAAGGAGCTGGGAGGGGACACAGCCAGGACAGCTGACCCCAGGGATATGCCACATCATATGCCGTCAGGCTCAGCATATGAAGGCGGGGGAAGAAGAAAGGGGACGGACGTTCAGAGAGATGGCGTTTGTCTTCGCAAGTCACTGTTATGTGTGATGGATTCCTGCTTTCCTGGGGATGGCTGAGCACCCGCCTGCTGATGGGAAGCGGGGAATGAATTCCTTGTTTTGCTTTGCTTGTGTGCATGAGTTTTGCTTTACCTGTTGAACTGCCTTTATCTGAACCCATGAGTTTTCTCACTTTTACCCTTCCAATTCTCTCCCCCATCCCACCAGGACGGGAGCGAGTGAGCAGCTGGGTGGTGCTTAGTTGCCAGCTGGGGTTAAACCATGACAGCTAAGCAATGCTTTCATCCCTAGCCTGAAGAAATCTTTTCCAGAAGAATTCAGTGTGTGGACTTTCTCAGTTAATTGGATTTTTTTTTTTCCAATTGAGACTATCAACTGTGTATAATTACCATCAAAACTCATGTTCTCTAAGCACAGAAATATGTTATTACCTTCCTATAATGATCTCCAAGTCTTTGCAAACTTGTGTGGTCTTTCAAGTGGGCATTTATAGTAGAAAGACCTGAATGGCTTGAGAATCATGTCTGATAAAGGTTTGTAAAGAACATTTCATGATAAGGTCTCATTCTTCAAAAAGATACCTTGAGCTGTTCAGAAAAAAAAATCAACTCTCCGGACTTCCTAACTACAGAGCATGGCCTAACAGGCACTTAAAGAAAAATGTCTTCAGGACAATATGGAAATAAAAATACATCATACAGTAGTGTCAAAGCAGTAGTTTAAATCAATATCTCTAGTCTAGACAAGAGCTGGAAAACAACCCTGAAGGGCTGAGTGCAGTATTTTTAATTTCTGGTAAAAATGCGATCCCCAAGAAAGTCAGATAAAAGTAAATGCTTTCTTTCATCCGTAGCGCCTCTAACAGCATTTATCTAACTGCTTAGAAAATATGATGAACCCTCCAGTCACTGTCTATATAATTTCTAAGAATTATTTCCTCCATTCAGATGATCCTAAGTATTTAAGTGCAACAGATGACTCACAATGACCATTTTGGCCTTAATTAATTCGGTCTGCTTGGGATAATTTTGCTTAGGAAGTTTTTCTTCAAAGCTTCTATTAAAGGATTAGACAAGAAAGTGATAAATGCCAAAAGCAACACCGAGTGCCTGTCCCATTCGGGTAACTGATCAGCTCTACAGAATTCTCTTACTGGGGTTTGGAAAGCTCAAATTCAACTTGGATGGAGCATCAGTATGTAAAAATTCTCCAGTCTTTTACTTGAAGCATATCAAGAAGCAGATTTCAGCTTTGTGCCCCAAGCAACTTCTGTCTATACACCTGCATACAAGGTAAGAGAAAGAGGACTAATAAAAATTCCTCATCTGCTATAGTTCTATGAATTCCATTTCTCAGTTACCCAATTTGCTCTTTAGTTCCAATAAAGAAGGAAAAGTGGCCAAAAAACAGTGGAGAAGAGAAGGATGTAAATTCCCCTTGCTAACATCCTTAAAAACTAAATCAATGCTTAGGAAATGCAACTACATTTATTTTTATAGACTGCACAATTTACTTGTTATACATACTCAAAGGAGGAAACATTAAGGACCAAGCAGTAGTTTGTTTTTCATATGTAGGACCCCTATCTTATACAACTACATAAAAAACTGCTCTGATGCACCCTCTTGCCAACACTCAGAAGCCCTGCAGTCATCTCCCTTTTTATCTCCTCCACAAACTGTTTTTTCCTTGATCAAAACATAAATGATATATAGCAGTAGGCTCCAGCTCTGAATTAACAAGTTGCCATGTTGATTTTTTTTTTTAAATGCATAAGAACTACTAGCTTCTACAAAAAGAAGGTTTTTATTTGCAAGGATTCTGAAAAACACTTCTATGTTAAAAAGAGGAGGGAGTAATGACACTTAGAAGCATTAAGAAAGCAAGTGCATATAAAGCGCAACCTATGCCACTCTATTTTACATGCATCCCCCTTTCAAGTCAAGGAGGCTTTGCTATGCACGTCCAGAGCAGCTGGAGTAGCCTAGCAACCACAAAAATCACAGATGACATCACGTTAGCACGAGAGATGAGCTGGATTACTTAACAGATGTTGTTTGTTTTCCTGGGGTCTCCCCTTTCCACAGTCCAAATATGAAAAAAATTCTTACAAGCATCCTTACGAGTTTCACGCAGGAAAGGGAATTTCATTCCAGATAATCATGCAAGCCCAGAAACACCCAGGTCAATATTTCTGCCTGTCCTGAACAATCCCAGCTTGCAGCACTGCTCCTCTGCACAGCCGACTGTGCCGAGCACACAGCCGCTTAAAACACATGATGAGTAGAAATAGCTTTCGGCACAAAGGATGCCGGGAATTCCGCAGTTCATTTTGGCTTTCACAGTCAAAACAGCTATTGCTGAAGAGCAGGTTCACACTCAGCTAGCTCCTGTTCTAATTTTCTAGGCCCACCTGGCACAGCTTCAGTACCAGTGTCACCGTCAATATAAACTTCTCATAACTTGCCATTTGCCTGGCCTTTGAACAGGAAAAGAGAAGGGAGTACAAGAAATACAGCTTGTCAGTACAACAGGAAAACAGAAAAAGCCAAATTTTAAACCAGTGTTCTATTTGGAGGACAAAGCAAGAGTACAATAAAGAATACAGCGTAAAAGTGTGGAAAATGCTTGAATACCTGTAGCATTACTGAATTATTATTAGGTGCATCCTAAAGGAAGAAGTAGAACAGTGGATAGAGAATGAGTCTAGAAATCAAGGTTTTAGCCTTTCACAGCCAAAGCACAGTTAGTGTGCAGTACCCTTGCTTTACCACCAACGTAATTGCCCCAACTACAGTTTTAAAGTTACCTGAATTCGTGAACAAAGTGCATATGGTTTTCTTTATCATAACATCACCAAAAAGCATGCTCCCTCTCTGATGTTATTTAGCACTTTGTAACACATAGTTTCCCATATGGTACTTTTTAAATTAAGACAGGCAATCAGTACAAGAACCAAGGTGGGTAAATACTTCATTAAGGAAAGATGAATTGTGTTTGAAAGGATAATTATTGGGCTGAAAAGGAGATTATGATTGCACTTTCTCAACAGTCAGCCTTTGCACCAATTTTACTTAATACTTTCATAAATGATCCTGGAACAGAAACGTAGTCATATAGTAATAGTTAGAAAGTTCTGCCAAAACACCAGAGAGCAGCAAAACAATATACAGGAATGAACAGGATAGCAGTGAAGACCAGAGATGGCAAAAGGTGTTTAGCAATTCATTTTAGAAAGGAAGTAAAAAAAAAAAATTAGAAGTGATATGTCTCATGGTACAGTTTTAAACAGGTTAATAAAGAATAGATTTTATACACAATTCTGAACAGTTTTAGCTCCTGCTCCCTCCTCAGTTCTTTTTGTTGTTTGGTAGAACCGCCAATGTTTTAATTTTGCAGGAATTACACACAACCCAGCATTTGCAAGAGCCACAGGCAATTGCCTTTAAAAAGGCAATTTGAGCTATCAAATAGAAGATAATAATACCTTCCAGGTAGGCAAGTAGGTGGGTAACCTGAGGGCAACACACCCAACATCTTGCAGTAAAGACTCAAGCCTATGCCGATTTCTTTTATTCCCACATTAAAGATCCAATTTTATCCTTAGTGAGGCGATACATTATTACAAAGAGGAAGACATCCGTTGTCCAAACACCAGCAGCCACATAGAAAGTTCTTGCAGGCTATCAAATCTGATGACCATCTACTTCACACCAAAACCAAAGGTTCCCAGACAATGTCAGCCCAGTCCCTTTCAACACACGGATCACTGCCCTCTGGGTACTGCACCTCGTGGCTTTATTTTACATTCACTAACAGAGACTGTTCGCTATTCAGCACTTCTCCGTTCTTCACCAGCACCGTAACTCTTGACTGGGATAGAAAAGGCAATAGTATTTCCCAGATCCAGAACCAGCTTGTTCAGGGGACTTGCAGAAAGGGAAGATACCTTCATGTCCGTAAGCCGAGTAGCTACAACAATGCCACAACCTCTTGAAGGCAGCAAGTCCTACTGGTTTTAGCTGAGCATTTCAATGATCTGGAAACAGAATGGAAAACTTCTCTGCTGAACTTGAGTAATGGTAAGAGTGCAGTATGCAAATGAAAGAGAGATTCTCATCAGTGCTTTCAACCTTCCAAGAGGCCACTTATGGAGCACGATTATTTCTGAAGATGTCCTGTAGCAAAAAAACCTGGGTGACATTTGTCCAGAAAAAGGTCATCCACATTTCTCA
>NW_009260790.1:387272-400216 GCF_000687185.1 Egretta garzetta
GTCACCCACATTCATCAGCGGGAAAGCAGGTTTTGTTCAAGTCCTGTCTTACAATCCAAACTATCCAGAGCTAAATGAAACCAGTCTAACAAGTCTGCTCATTAAGCAATTCTATAGCCGCCTGTGCTCATGTACAAATACAAACATTTCCAGAGAATAGAGCGGGGGTTTCTATGTGGTGAAAGGAAAGCAGGGATTAAAGTACTAGTGAATAGAGCTGCTGCTGCAGTCCCACTTGGCTCCCACAACGGATGTTTTCCTTCTAATCAAGTAAAAAAAATTTTAAAAGCAGAGCACAGGTTATAAAGTTAAGCTGCACATTGCCAAAAGCCTGCAACTAAGACAATAGGATGGTGAACCACGTTTACTTTTAGCACATCCTTCACTGCGCTTTGCACTTCCAGTAATTAATGTATAGAACAATGAAAAAGGCACACTTATATCTGACCTTCCACACTCTATACATGCAACTTCTCTCTCCACAGCAGTCCCTTTTCTGGGCACACACTTCTACACTGAAATAGAGACTTACATATACCCAAGAAAATATTCCCCATCTTCTTTCATGAGCAAAGCATTAATTGCCACAAACTTTCAGACATGCAAATACTTCTCCTACTTCTTCTGCGTTACACTTTCCCACCTTCCATCCTTCCTAGAAATTAACAATAATTAACTGGTAGACCTATGTCCTATCTCAAAAAGCAATAGTGAGTCTTATCCCATGAACTTTCCAAAACATCCTGCTGCAATTATGTTCTAATCGCAATTGTTTGGCTTGCTGAATTTAGTAGTTCTTTTACACCACTGGGACTTCAGACTTAGCAAGCCAAGATGATGTGAAGGTCAAATGACTTGACTGCACAGCAGTAAAGACTGTAGATAGCCACTGAGCTCAGCGCATGCAATTGCTAATCAGTTCACCTAAGTTTCAGAAAATTTTGCCAAGATGATGGAAGCTACTGCTTTCCACAGCAAGTACTCAGCTACAGTGACATCAAGCCAGTAGGGTACGAGCAGAATTGAAACCACACTACCTTACTGTAAAGGCTGATGCTAACTGACGCATCTAACAGCTATTTCCAAGTGCTCTTTGAATAGGTACCTACAGCTGATTTGTTTGTAGTCACCTGCACAACTAAGTAAACTCAAAAAGCCTTCAGAGATCAGAAGGTCAAGTCCATCATGAATTTCTGAAGGCTGCCAAATTAAAAAAAAATAAAAATCTTTACTTCTCTCAAGATCTTTGTATACACACATTTCTTCAATCACCTTCCAGCAACTATCTTCTAAACATCAACTTTTCTCTGAAATTCTCAGTGTTAGTACCCTAGTCTGACATTCCAAAAATACGACGCACACTGCTAAGAGAAGGAGCACATTAAAACAAGCATTGTGTTCAAAAAAATAAAATTACACTGAGAAGAGCTCAGTGGAGATACTCCATTTCTCCAGTGCTATCTGGTATTTTATGAGCATGGGTCCCCCTCCTAACTCCACAAGCAGCCTGGGTTTTTAATGCCCTACCATCCAGAGAATGCATCTAACCCAGCCAAGGCATGTGTTTGCAGCTCAGCTTTGCCCTCCCCAAGGGACCAGCTTTCTTCAAGAACCAGCACGACACTCCTGTTGCTATAGGAACAACAGAGCTGTAATCACCAAGGCCTCAGTATAATTCACATAACACGCTCACTAGCCGCACAGCTTCCATTTACAGATTTGCCAGAGCAGTGACTTAAGCAAGCCAAGTGCTAGCCTCCCATTTAGAAATGTAAGTAACTGGGCAACAGGAAATACATTTTTTATGCAGGAGATGCTTCTGTGCATGTAACTTCCTGAGAGGCATTTTGCTTGTGTCAAAAATATGCAAGAAAGCCTTAATTTCATCATTTCAGGCTCAAGAAACCTAACGAGTCAGCTGCGTTAGTTCTTGCTGCAATGCAGGGAAGACGACTAGTATGTTAATATCGCAAAACAGCTCACGATTACATCCACTCTCTAGCACATACGCTGGTTGAACAGAGATGCCTTTGGGTTCCTCAGTTATTCTTGGAGCCATGAAAAAAACCCCAAACAACCCACAGATGTCAGCTAAAAAGCTCCGTGAGTAAAGAAAAATGCCCTGTATTTTGCACTTTCATATAGGTGTTAACAACATTACAGTAATAATCAAAACCCAAAATGGTTATAAAAAAATGTGAGCATGACATTAATGTTTAGTCTCTTAATTAATACTAAATTTAAGTATTAAATACTTCAGCTTAGAGTTTTGTAACTGTCGTTCAGGCTTTCCTGGGTTACTGAGATCTCATCCCCTCTGCTAGCAGTTCACCTTTCAATGGATAATAAAGTATTTTTAATACATCGGATAAGCCTCATAACTGTCAGGGATGCAACATGACTGGATCGGTTGAAGAAAAGAAGGGGTGAACAGGCCGAACGATTCATAAAAATAGCTAAAATATCAAGCTAGGAACAGAATCCAGACATTGGGATTGCCTAAGCGTTCCTTGCTCTTGGTGGACTGTAGCCTGTGTTAGGGAAACAGCATCTCTAGAGAAATGTCTCCAAGTCAACACACTGAGGGACTAAGCACTTCCTGAGATTCTGGAATACACTGAAAAGAAAGGGCAAATAGAGATGGAATTAAAAAATAAAGAAAAAAAAAAAAAAGACTTTTAAGACCAAAGTACATGTTCTGGTCATTCAAGATACATGTTTGTGGCTATGAATGTAAACAGTTTAGAAAGCATACTTGAAAGATTTGCACTAATTTCAATTTGATATCTGCTACAGTGCATTAGAGAGCCCTGGACACATGTCATTATTACCTGATTTATACTAAGATATTCAGTAATGCAATCAGAATAACTTGGAGCTTCGTGTCAGGAAAACACAATTCATTTCAACAGTATACAATGTAGATGCTTCAAGAGTGAAGGTGTTCCAAACGTATGTTTCAAATGTAAAAGGAGATCTGCAAACAATCCTAAAACACAGGGATTTTGTATGTCTAAATTGATTAATTCATTTTGAAAGCAAGAGGGGAAATAAAAAGACAAGGAGTTTAATTTCTCCTCTTCCTATAAAAATAAGCACAAGCTGAAGTGGAGTCTTAGACTTCAGGCTTGCTTAAGAATTACAGAGGTAGCCTAAGATCCTTCTTGATCAAAATTATCAATTAACTTCTATTGCTGAACCCTAAGACAGTAAGCAGAGTATCACAGAGAAACTTTAAATATTAGAGATATTGTTATTGATAGTGGCTCACTGAAGATTTATGGCACAAGCACTTGAATTCAGCAGGGACAAGTGCAAACTTCTTTCTTCAATGCACTGTCACAGTGCTGCAAATATATATTGGACACATAGGTTGCAGTGACTCCCTGTGGTCAAACAAATAGACTCAACAAAGAAGTTGACAGATCTTTATCAGAAACCATAGTAGGGAGCACCACACAGTGATAAACCCAGCAGTCCTACCTCAGGTAACTGCCATGAGGCCACCAGCCAGCTGTTCCAAACCACTATTTCATGGATGCACAACAAAGAAAAGCATAAAAATTGTAATAGACACTGTGATACACGTACAAAATTCAGGACCATCCATCCGCTATACTCTTCTCAAAAAAACCCCAATCAAACAAAAAGAAACAAAACTACCTTCCTGTAATTCTAGAGCCAGACTACAGCATTTTGAAGTGACACACAAAAATTTGCAGGTCTATAACAAAGCTTTTACAGTGTTAAGGCCAAGAATGTCATTCCCTTTTTAGGAACAAAATGGGGGTATGAAGTCAGCTTTCTGTCTTCGTGTGCCTGCTAGAGGAAAATGACTCTAAAGATAGGGCTGGGACAAGTTAGGCTGAGAGCAATCTCTCCTACTTCTGGAAGAAAAAATTGTGAAATCCACTAACATTCTAACTCTTTATAAGTTACTCCTTAAATAACATACCTTTTAGCTCTTGTGTAATAAGGCAAGTTGCATAAAGAAAAAAAAAAAATCCTCCAGAGGAGATTCAATGAAAACAGCAGAAAAGTAAGGAAGAAAATTCCTTTAAGCAATCTTGAGAACCACAAAACAATAAGTACCTCAGTGTGTAGACTTGGGATGGGTTTTTCAGCACAAGATAATGCCATCTAGTGGAGATGGAATCTCCCTTAAGATGGCAAATTGGAAACCTATGCAATTTGTATTCTCTATTTCCAATACTTTCATAACTGAGCCTTCCTGTTTCACCAACACCAGGATATAGCAAAAGGCAGACAGACAGCAATGATCGCTGCTACGTGAGCCACCACATCTAAGAGCAAAGACCAACATCATCATAACTGACTGTTATGATCTATAGAGATTTCTAAGGAAATCAAAGTCCTGAGCAATAAATTATAGTTGTTACGTCTATACAGCATACTACTACACCACTTAATTTGGAGAGATGGCATATCCGAATATTAAAAGAACCAACATCCTTTCTCACTTCTCTAAATACTTAACTATTTTCTTTCTTTGTTCTTTTTTCCCCTACCAAGAAAAATGGTCAGACTACCAGCTTAATAATAATTTGGGAGGATTGAAGGTAGATTGTGGGGTCAAATCTCCCAGGAAAGACAGCAGTGTCTCAGATTAGATCAAAGCAAGCATCAACAGGGAGGACTTCACTTCCCTATGGACAAAGTTTTAAGAATCTTCCAGGGCTTTAAGAAAACTATGCCAGAGAAATCAGCGTCTGTTCAAATATGGGACAAAGACAACTTTTTGAACAGTGTATGAAGCTCTTACATTCCCTGTATTGCATGATTAGTGATTCTAGAAGCAGACTAAGTAACTGTTGGTTTCCTTTTTGATTACATTTAAAAGTTACGTCAAAATTCAATTTTTGAGTCTCCAAAGCCCTCTGCAAAGTGAGAAAATACAACTTTCAGATAACAAAACCAGACAGTTTAGACAAGAAAGTTAAATCAAGCTGTGCAGGAACACAGCTGTACAAAGGATCCATGTCCCCTGGCTGGACTTCTGTTTTTATTGTCTCCTCTTTGCCAAAGCGCAGGTAATTCAGCATATATTTTCATTGTGACAAATGTAACTACTTTAGGGATAACACTGAAAAGTGCCATCTGCAACTAAGACAGTCTTTCTTAACTGAATGTCTACCTCAGTTTTTGATGGGGAAACCAGCAGATTTTCACTTTAGGTTGGCAGAAAAGTTTAAGAATTCTGAGCCAAAATATACAAGTATATCTATCTCCATCAATCCCCCAGTTATGTGAGGAATGAACACACAGGCTTAAAACAGAAGAGCAAGTTTGTGCAGGTTGTGTTTCTAATGGTTTTCAAAATGCCTTGGATCTATATTAAATTTCTACTTAAATCAGTTCTTTCTTGCATACGAGTCTCACAATTTTCCTTCAATACCAAATTCTACATTACGAATGTGATCTGGCAGGAGGCCTATGAAGAGGAAAAAAAAAAAAAAATCGTAGAGAAACTTTCAGGTTCAGAAGAGGTCAGCAGATTCAGAGTAGCACCATGCAATTGTTTACCAAGACTTCTGCAAAGAACTCACAAAAGCAGCACGTAGTTCATCCCCTTAATGGGAATCTAAACAAACCAAAGCAGATCTTTAAACTTATTTCATGTCTGCCACCCCTGCCTGGGAACTAATTACATTATGCCAATTAAAGAAATGCAATGGGAAACAAATTCCTCCTGTTGCTAAACTTTCCCTCTTAACTCTGCTGAAGTAATAATATTGCACTTCCACATTCACGAAAATGCGAAAAACAAAAGATGTTGTTAGATGTTTCCATTTTATTTTGTGAGAAAAGTGTTATCAAGCAACTACAGTCTCAGTAACTAAATTATCATATGCATAACAAATTGCTTTTGTACCGTAGAAATCTGTATCTACTTTACATTTTGTTTTGTTATAGAACTCCCAGTTTGAAGCGTACAAAGAATTTGCTTGCCACCCTCAGCCTTGTTCTTTTTTAAGCACAGATGTCCAGTTTAAGAATAAATATAAAAATTTAGATGAAAGCTGTCTTATGCAGAGGATCCATACTGAATTCAGTAAGACACACTTAGAACTAGAGGGACCTATGCATACCTGAATTTAACTTCACCTATAGTAAAAAACTCAATCAGGTTAAAATTTATTTCTATTTAATGTATTATATAGAGTAGGGAGCTATATACAAGCATTCAGATCACAGGACTTTGGCCATCAATGTTTTGAGTTATCATGGAGAATAAGGTGTTTAGCAATGCTCTTCACCCTAACACATCTTAGGTATAGCCAAGATAGACTTGACCTGTTAAAACAGAACCACCTGCACACTCTAGTTCTCTTCCAAAGATTATAGCAGGCAATGACTTGCATATCCCAGATCGCAGGAATTGTTTAAGTAGGTGGCATATTGTTACAGAAATACAATAAATTTAGTATTTTCTGAGACTGTTCTCACAGATTAAATGAATTCAAGGCAAACAAAATCCAGTACTCACCCTGATCAATTGAGTGTTGAGGAAGCTGGCTAAGTTGGCTATTCACTACACCTGCATATGTGCGCAAGAACTCCTCTTCACTAGCAGTCAGCTGGAAATGTACAAAGAGTCAGTCAGCAAAAAGGAAAATAAAGCAAGACTGAAGATATTATCTCCTGTTTCCCAGTAACAAATGTCATAGTTGCCTCTATTCTACTCTTCAACAGTTTATAATCAACTGTTGTGCAAACTATACAATCAGCAAGGGCACACCAGCAAACTGGTACATTATGCATCCATGGAGAGATTCAAAGTTACCTTAAACAGTTGCTTTATTTTGCTGGTTTTCCAATAAAGAAAAACTTTACTGAACATAGATAAATGATCAGATGCTCACATTTAGTTTCAGGCATCACAAGCCTCATAATATTTAAGCAAAAATCAATTGTGTTTAACTGCAGATAATGGTTAAATCAATGACGGCTAAAACAATTCAGTGACAAAACCAAACCATCACCTGCCCATCTCAGTAAGCTCTATCCCAGTTACTACACATTTGTCTGGGAAGTCACAAACTATGGGCTATGACAGCGCATCTTACATTTGATCCCATCTTCCTCAGCATGAGTAGGACTCTCACTTTCTGCTGAATATACATCTCCTCCGGACTCTTTCCGGGGACACCCTCACGGTTCATTCCCCTCCTGCCAGCTCCTGGATTTCCTGAAGATAGAAGATCAGAAAAAGACAAATTAAAATAGGTAATGGGGTATAATAGGAAAAGTTTAATTTCCAAGCTACCCATTTTCCACCAGTGGGCAGACCACTTAATAGCCTGGGAAAATAACGAATCACATGTTTCATCAGAGAACTTGAAAATGTGAACAGCTAAATTGGGCCTTACATATGCAACTCAAACATTCAAAGAGGCTGATGTTCGCATCCCTGCTAGCTCATTATCTGTTGTTACATTACTGCATGAGTAGAAAAAGAGAATTCTAACAACTAGATGAAAGAATCACCCTGACAGAAGAGTCTGTGGTTTTGTTTTTTTCCCATAAATAAGCGCAAACAGTATGAAAACAGGATGCAGAACGCACAGCCATCAAGCCTGTAATGGATGGATGCAGGATGAAAATCGAAACTCTTCTTTCTTCTCTCTCTTCTTTTTTCCTTTTCATATCATATAAAAAAAGCCACTGCACTTTTGTAAAAGTTAATAAAATTTATTAAATTGTTTTGGAGAGAAAGAAGAGCTAAGAGGAGCAGGGAAGGAGTAGAGTTTATCATCCTTTCCTGAATCATTTAAAAGCTGAAGTTTTGCTTTTCTATTTTAATGAAACTAATTATGTTATGGAATAAACAGACTATGCTATCTAAATGCTGTAGTGCAGAGCATGATTACACTTCATTGTTTGAGTATCTGGTAATTATTTAAGTTCCACATTAAGGTGTTTACCAAGACAAAAAAAAAAAAAAAAAATATATATGCTTAGGCATACTCCTCAGCTGCTGCTAGAAATTATCTTGGAGCATGTTTATTAAGTCAACAACAGTAAAAATCTTAACTTCAAATTTAGAAAATAACAGCAGTGTAACAACCAACCTCACCTCTTAGAAGTACTGTGTGTTGGAGAAATGTAACCCCCACTACGGAATCTGTGGATGGAGGTGTAAGCCAGCCACCCTTCCACCATGCATAGCTCAGTGAAGCGGCTCCAGAACAGTTCTCCAGTTGGTCTTCATGCACAGAACTGGGTCTGGTCCTATACTAAGCTAAAAATCTGCTTTCCTGAACCTTAGTAACCAAGGAAATACACTATACACGAGGCATGCTTAGTGAAAACAGTATCACAGCGGGTTCAAACACAGCTTTCCATGTAATGTTTTCCTGTAGTCATTACCAACCTCTCCCCTCACTTTTATTTTCATTATTACTTTTAAGGGAAAGTAATCTGGGTGTGGAAATAGTTTAAAATTACACATGGGCCCTCCTGAGTGAGTAAGAAGTAATGCAAACTTAAGTAGCAGCTGCTGGGATAGGCTTTACCACCCACATTACTTAGCTTGAAGGTAACAGTAGTCAGAAGCGGATAAAGCTCTATCACCGGTCCTACTTGAGTAAGGTTCCAGTAGGAAGATTTGCATTATACTGATTTGCTATAGATGGTTCTGCCTGGAAACTTGCAGCCTGTAAATGTGCAAGGTGATCGTAGTTTTCTGCTATAATCAGCAAACTGCTTTCTGAAGGGGGAATAAAACAATCCCATATTTCTGTGTAGTGCCAACTCAGTAGATTGGATTATGTTACTAAGCACATACTCCACAGTGCAATTTACTGAGTACTGACAAATGATGTCAATAGTAAGACAATAAACAAAATAAGACAGCGAGCAAGAAACATTAAGTTATGCATATCCAGAGACTGATAAAACAATAGATGTTTATCAAGGTATCAAGTAAGTCTGAAAGGTTGTGAGTTCTTGATATTATACAAATACATATTTTTCCTTTTTTTCTTTTTTGAATATTGTTACTTGAAGAGGGAAGGTGCTGTTCTAGTAGGCAAAGGTACACACCTGTGGTATATCTATCCATAGGTGGCTCCATACACAAGCACCAAGAAAATGCCACAGTTGCCCCCATGCCAGCTACAAAGGCCACATTTCAGCATTTCTCTACACATCAGATATTACAAGAGATTTGCAGTCTATAATGTCATCACTCATTGTTTTCCATGATAGTAGTCTTTCAGTTGTTTAATAATTTTTCAAACTTTAAAAAGGGGTGATGGAAATTCCTATCTAAACCCCATTCTTCTAAAGTAAACTTCAGCCAAGATTATTGTATCGTGAGCTACCTATTTAACAGGAATGACAAAAATACTAAAGCCTGCCCATTCAGCAAACGCTTCACAAAGTTAGTAAGCAACACAGGGTAAAAAAGCACCCAATATGGCTCAAAAGCTATCAAACTATATGCATAAAGAGGTTAAATTAAGATTACAGAGCAAGAGTGCTTTGCTCTTCATATACTGCACATGTATTTTGGGTGATGCCTCAGCCACCACAGCTTTTCCTACTTGATGACATCAAAGTAGAAAGATGAAAGTCTTAAGACAGTACTGAGACCCCAGCATGAAAAACTTTTAACATATCTCTGTTCCTATTACAGAAAGCTTTTATAAGACACTGTTTAGGATGACAATACTACCCAGCATATATTATACCAATAAATTTCCAAAACGCCTTACAAAGCTACTCTATGCCCAGATGACAGCACAATCCACCTTAACAAATGAAGGACTAAAAAAAAAAAAAAAAATCTTACCATTGTACTTATCAACTTTGCTTTCTCAAAAAAGCTGCGCTAATACGCTATACATAATGAAAAGTTACTTAAGCAGAATTTCCGTAACCCTACAATTCTTTCTGGCACATAGATGAAGTCATTGTCCCCCCATCCCCAACCAATAAAACATCAGAGATTTCCCTGCCAACATACCTGCTTCTAAAAACCACAGAAGATCAGATAACCCACGTGCTCAGTCCTGATTAATGGTTGTAGCTGGAAAAAATGTAGGAGGAAACTGCCCTGTGAAAACAAATGAGCAAAGCATTACAGAAACATACAAAGTTGAAAACCAGAAAGCCCGTTCATTCAATATGCTCTGAATCACAGTCTGCTTTAGAACATGGTCTAGCCAAAATTCATAAAACTGTAGGCTTGTCTGGAGTTTGTAGACCCTTCTTATTTTTAAAAGTTAAGTTTTTTAAAGGTCAAGCCGTTCTTCATCTGCAGGATTTACACCCTGACCATACCAATGACATTCCCAATCACTTGAGAATGGAATGCATTCAAGCTTTGCATTCTTTAAGCTTTTAGCATAAACCCCAACTCACTGGAAAAAAGAATAAATGTCGTGACATATAATTTCTTCTAGTAAAAAAAAAAAATAAGGCCAGCTTACCAAAGATTTGAGGAAAACTAGGGAGAAATGTAAAGCACGCCAATTTTAACCAAAATTACTGTTTTCAACTATGCGTATGCTATCTGAATGTAGCAGTTACGAAGACTGGCACTTGAAAGCGGGGCTGGAAAATCCTTTGCGCCAAGTTTTTCAGACCAATCTCACTGTTCTGTCACCAACAGCTAACAGTTATAACTTTTTTTTTTTTAGACTCGTGACATATTTTACAACTGACACTGGATATCAGGGCATGGTAAGAATTTATAACTCTTCCTACCCATCACATGAGCCTCTAAGACAAGCAGCTCAATCTCACAAATGAAGTGCCAGTTCAACCCCTCTGTAATGTGCAATGAAATAGCAAGTGCCTGCTACTCAGGACAGCGTTGCTGCTAGAATTACGCAATTAATGGCATAAGTTTCTATACTTAATTAAGAGTTTCTGATTAGGGAAGATATGCACACCTGCACCATTTGTTAATAAAGTCCAGCTTAAATTTACCTAACGTACTCTTTTTTTTGTGTGCGTGTGTGTGTGGTCAATAAGTGAATGCGGATCTAATTCAATTGCTTTCACGCCGTTCATCACCCCATGCATATGTCATTACTAGCAGGGAAACAAGACAGAGGAGCTACAGCTACTCAACTGTTCTGTGCTCCAGGTTCATCAGAGAAATGCCAAATTCAAAATACCTGCTACTTCGCCCATGGGTTCTCTACAGTGCCTCTTACTAACAAGTGTTAGAAGCAGCCGAGCTTTATCAATGGCTTAAAAGAATCATTTCACCTCTCCAGAGGACAGGAGTTGCCTGCCCTGAAAGGATTATTTAAGCCCTACTTCACTAATTAGTTCCCACTGTTCTTGCCCTCTAAATATGCCACACAGTCTCAAGAAAGATTATCTACAGCGCTGACAACGGGACCGTTTGCAGTAACTAATTGCTGTTCTCATTTCTATGGACTTCAAAGACACACACCCCACCACCACTGTACAAATACTCACCACACAACTGTGTGAACTCCTTCCGAAAGAAAAGGATTAGAGCACGGGAAGCAACCACTTCCCAGCTGCATGTCTGTCCTACTGACAGCATATTTATAGTTACCATTAAAACTCCCCACGCACACCCCAAATTGCAAATAATAGTAAGCTATGCATTTGTTATATTTAACACCAAATACAAATGAAAACAGAAAGTTCAAATGTTTTCCTAAGCCTATAAATTCAGAAGAATTCAGCTGAGAAGCGAAACAGCCACAGTTTCACTTTCAAGCAAAAGTCTAGCCCCTCTACCAGTCAGCAGCAGTTCTCAAAACACACTGTCTTGTCCGACCCATGTGGCTGCCCCCGGCTGAACTCACCTCACCGCTGTCACAACAAATACATGGGTGCAACATCAAGCTTGCACAACAGAACTTGAGAACTTCTCTGCTAAACCATAGGGCACATCCTCTGAATAACAAGCACCTTTACTGCTGAAGGCTCCAAAAGTGACTGGAGTAAATAATAATAATAAATAAAAAAAAAATTAGGTTTTATTACTTTTTCTTAAAAAAGTATGAGCACAAAATAAGACTAAAAGGCCTGGTGACTAGCCCAAAGCCACACAAAGGTTCTCCCACCAACCTGTTCCTATCTATTCTAAATGGCAGCTCAAACTTCCAACATTTTCATCTACACATCAACATTTCCACATTCATCTCCAACGAACCTTAAGAAATAAGATCTAAAAATATTTTGCAACTGTGTATTTTGGGGGTGGGAGGGAAGAAGTGCAAAATATGAGAAAGAGTTTAGCAAGACAGCTGAGCAACAGCTGAATCACTACTAGCACGAGTTCTGCTCACGATCTTAAGAGTCCCAACAGACCTGTGTGCTATGCAATGATCCATCCCCGAAGCATTTTTCAGGTCAGGTAGTTCTTTGCCTCAGTTGCAATTACCAGCTCTGAATTCTGCTTCTTTGCTTACCTATATCCACCTTCTATACCTGCCAAGTCAGTTGTTTATTTTGCCTATGGTCAGTTCCCATTTTTTGTCTCTGTCTAAAAAAGTGGTGGCTGCTTCATTTAGTCTACGAATGCTGCAGAACTCGGGTAGCTCCGTATCACTTTATCACGCGAGCCTCTCTACACTTAGGCAGGTACTACAAACAGCTGCTTGGGCTTGTCACACCAATCAGCACTTCTACCACCGAAAGCAAGATTCAGCTTTTCTCCTGGTGATGAGGTACTGTCAAAGCTTAACTCATACCATGTACTCCCAGGAGTATGAGAAAAAAAAAGAAAAAACAAAAAAACCAAAACCTGAACACTTTCCAACTTAGGAATACAAGAACATAAAACAATTTCTCAAACTTACAGTCAAAACTCTTCGTGCCCCAATGGGCTTACATTCCCAGCCAGGATTTAAGAACAGATAAAACCATGCAAGGTCCTTTACCATGGAAATGAAAACTATTCTAAGCACTCTGACCTAAATAATTCT
>NW_009260790.1:400235-413159 GCF_000687185.1 Egretta garzetta
ACACTTGGCTCAGAGATTGCTACAAAGATTATCTTTTAACATACAGAAAAAACTTAAAAGCAGTGATGTTTGCAAGTTCAGAGATACCCATATGGGAGATGGAAAAAGGTCAATGTCTTAGCTTTAGGTTCTATCACTTAAGAGATCATGCTACTTCTCCAAACATCGCTAGGTTAAATGAGTTTTTAAGCTGAAATGTAAGGCAAACTAATTGAAAGGAAACATGTTTTTTAAAGTACGTGTCACTGAATGACAACAGCATAAGGAAACTGAGCAAGCATTAGGATGCAACCTGCCAAATACAGGATGCTGGCAGTTGAATGTCAGCTGATCAGCAAAGATAAAAACAAATGTTGCACATCCCATACATTGTAAACAAACTTTTATCAACAGCACTAATGAATCCTAGTGTTTATAGTTAAAACACAGAATTAATTTATTTACCTATTCTTGCCAGATATGTTGTATTGCATATGAGAAACATTCCCTGAAATGTAACATTTCAGCACAAAAAGCCAGACAGGGAGATGGAAAAACAAGAACCGCTGTGTACTGGACTGAAGGTTTCCCCACAGCATTAACAGAACTCAACTGGAGAGCTGTGCATTCAAAGGAATGAATAGCCAAAGCTATTCAGAAGCCCAGTTACACGCTCCCTGATAGTTATTGGCCTAAGCAAACAAATACTGGGGTCTCAGCAGAATTTCTGGTAATCATATCCTGAACTACCAGCACTAAAGGAAGAGATGCCAAAGGCTGATGAAGCCATACAGAAGGCACGGTTCTATCAAGTCTGGAACTGGTCTCTCCAGCTAAGGGTGAGGCAGATGTGCAAAGCCAACAGGAAAGTTTGGGCTGCCAATACCTTACCTATTTTGCAGCTAAGCACAGTTCTACTCTCCAATGCCATTATTCAATTCCTTTCTCATGAAAAAGACTAACCTGTGCATTTCAAAAGCTGTAGTTTTAGTCTGAAGTTATTACATTCTTCACTAAACTGCGTTAAAGGACTAAATCCTTCAAGCTTGTCCTGCTGCATCCAACACGCTGCAAATGGACATAATTGGGTCACCTAATTTTCCCTTGTTTGGCAGGCATAGGGAATGAAATTTAGTTCTCATTTATTTTTAATATTATTCACAAGACAGAATAATAAATGAGAAAGATCTATATATTACAGCCAAAATTGCCAGCTTTGCCAAAGCAATAAATTTGAGTTTAAACACATTCCCTCCCTTTCCCAAGCAGTAAACGAGGTCGGTCAGTAAACAAATGGAAAAGCTGTCCTGTTCTACAGCACTTCATTCCCCATGCTGCCTGCAGAAGGGCTGGGTGAATGCCTTCTGCTTGCAAGGCCCAACATGTGGACAGGGCAGAGTCAAGCACGCCTGACATCCCCGTTCTGATCCCTGTTTGTCTGCCTACCAAACCGATCCCTTTGGCTGTGGAAAGAGTATGCGCAGTCCAGGCCTGCAAAAGAAAGGGTAAGTATCGCCTTCAAGCAAAACGCTATAGATGGAAGTTACACTTGCTAGCAAGGCAGTAAGTTAGAGATCAGAACAAAAAGGTTCTGGAACCAGAAGATGCAGGTACGTCTACACTGAAAAACAGTTGGGCTACTTTACAAGTGTGTTACCAAAGTAGAAGGGGATTAAGTATTTTTTAATTTTTCCACTAGCATGAAGAGATGCTTCCCTAGCTCTCCACATCGTTACTTGTCCTGAAACATTTATAATGAAAATACAATACATTCCTTCCCAAAAACAAACTGAAAGACCATACTGGCTTTCTCTTCAATTACTGGCCCTGGACACAACAGTATGTAATGAAAATACATTGCCTTTGCAGTTAGCCTCTCTTTTCCTCCCCCCCCATTAGAACAACAGCTACAGTGTTTTCACTTTAAAAAAACGTAGACAGGAGAAATCTGTACTCAAACTCAGTTTACCTAGTCTGGTTTACTCAAGCTCACCAGCAAAGAACTGTTTTGACTGAATGCTTTCAGTAGAGGAGGATTCCAACACACAGCAACTGAAAATTAGGTATTTGTAACTTATTTCCCTCACTTCTGTCTATACTCTCACGAATTCAAAACCTGGAGGTGCTTCTCTGCTGGACAATGCCACAGATGGGTTCCTAATAAAGAACTGCTAAATTACTCTGACACCCCTCTCACCATCCCTTTAAAAAAAAAAAAAAAAAAAAAAAAAAAAAAAATCACATCCCAACAGAAAAAAAGAGACACTAAAAAATAGTATGGTTGGAACTTTTGCATAAGGGAAACTACTTAAGCATCCCATTTAATTTTAAAGACATGCTTGTTTAATACAATGAGAAAGCACCATGAGCTTTTGTTCCTGCAATTACATATTTGCCCCAACACTGTAGTCCTCTGTAATGCTGAAATTCCTAACATCCACATTTTACTGGTATGGGAAAAAAACAACGTGAAATTGAGGAGTTTGCACAGCCTAAATTAAGAAGAAAAAAAAAAAAAAAAAAAGGCAGTAAGCTGTCAGTAAATGTAATATTTTACATATTCGGTCTTAATAATTTAGGGTACTTACAGGAGCCATCTGGCAAGCTCTTTAAAATATAAGTCACAGCTGACTGCCTCTTTAATATCTTGTATCATTTCCAGTTATAGCCAAAAGAAATCCAACAGGAGGTAGTTCAGCTGCATTTTTTTTTTCCTTGAATCTGGCTGGTTCTGTTCAAGGCAGCTAAAAACCTCAATTAATGGGAGAGGATTATAAAAGCTCAGATAAGGAGTTATGGTGAATAAAACCAACCACTGCAGGTTTCCTTTGCACTAGACAAATTGAGTTAACAGCCAGCATGAAGAGGTCCCTTTAACTCTATGATATCATTATCCAAGGTTAAGCTATTAGCCTCCACAGTTACACTATTGAGCACTTCAGTGGTTAAAACATGGTCATACTGGGAAGCCTGCGAGTGCAAGGGGATGCTGCACTTTTAAGCCTTGTTAATTTTCAAATGACATTTCACAGAGAACAGCTAGAGCCCTAGAAACCTTCCAAGCTGGAGCTGAAACCTGAAGTCAGGAACCAGAAGCTGCAAAATCCTGCTACAAATTTTCCTCTAATTCAGTCTGACTCATGACCTTCAGTCACAGGCAGCTGGAGACTGGATTAATTCCCATCTCCAGAGGGATACAACAATAAAGAATTCATAACAGCTACCTATTTATAGGTGAACAGCAAGAGTTGAAATATTTAATATGCTTGGGTTTTTTTGGTCTTTGTTTCTATGTTCAGTATTTTAGCTGACTTCAGGATCTGAACCCCAGTGTCAGATTTTGGTCAATTTACAGCTGGAACTCCAGCGGTAGGTTCGCATCTCTTGTGTTAGATGAAAATTTTTAACAAAGCAGTACAGTCCTCCCTCTTGAAGAGGGACAGGGAACAGCCCCCCACACTGCCATTCAGACATGAAAAATCTGTGAAAACAAGCAGGGTTTTTTATCCAGTGCTGGATCACCTTTCAGAGCTTCCAAAAGGACTTAAAAGGTAGTAATGAAGGGCATTCAAAAAAAGCTTCCCAATGTACTAAAACAGTTCTTACATCAATGCTCAAGCTAACTGCATTAAAAAAAAAAAACCAACCCATCATTACAATCACCATTTTTATGAAATTAATGCTTGCCTCCTGACCTTCAGGCACACACAAACCAGACTATTTTTCTTTTTGCCATACCGGCAGCAATCTCTCCAAGAGAAGACATCTATCATGTCTCATACAGTTAAAAGAGGCAGCACAGGTTTTTAGGTAGTTCACGTCAGTCAACTTGAAGCCTCTGAAATTAAATGTAGTAACAGCAACAAAACCTTAAAAAACCCTTTCATTTCACAAAGGTATTCACACTTCAAAGATGAAATTGTCAAAAATTCTTTAAGAAGTGACAACACTTAGCTACCACAGTGTATACGCAAATTCTATCCCAGTCAAAGAAATAATTTTAAAAGAACGCTACAATACTTTACTCAAGGTGGTCTTCAACAGCTGGATTGCCGAGTGCTGCTCTTGTCCTAATCATCAGCATCTTTCACAGAGGCTCATGCACCTCGTCCCCTATTTATAACAAAGCTACACGTCTTCCAGACAGGAAATTAGGCACTAATGATAGATAGCCAATGCTTTTAACTACCAGGTATCCCACACAAAAGAATTACTGTTGTAAAAAAAAAAAAAAAAAAAAGAAGGTGTTACATATCCATCATCAAAACACAACTGTACAGCAATGCTTTCTGGGGATCTCTCTGTAAATATTCTATCTTTTCAGAACCAGATAATGAAGTTTCCAGCACACAGACATAACAAACTACAGATTCCTTATCTTGTTCTTAAGAAATTCGCTGTATTTTCATGGTTTGATTTTAACTTGAATCATAAACCAGTGAAAAAAGGGAGCACCAATAATAGGTAAAAATTTTATCAACAGCCTACAAGAATCAACAAATTATTTTCACTGTATCTATCCCATTTTATATGGTAGGCATGCTACACACATTGTACAAATAGGTACCCATATAACACCTCCACCTATGAAGTATCATATTTTTGGACTATTAATTATTTACACCAATGACAAAGCCTCCTGCAGCACATCTGTCTTATGATCATTGCAGAAGCTGAACCAAGGCCAATACACAAACATGCACAAGGAAGATCAAGACCAATAATTGTGGTGACTTCATTTTCTTGTAATGTCAATCAGCTTTATGACCAAACTCACGTTTTCAAAGCAGCTCTGCAAGGAGTGGTAAAGCTGGACTCACAGTCCTCTGAAGACTTATAGATCATTAGCAATAAAACTGGGTTTTGCTGAAGACTGCCATTTATATTACAGAAACTAAACTCAAATAGGTTAAAAAATAACTTAATACATGGGACATAAACAGCCTATACTCATGAAGCATAAACACTGATAAAGAATTAGTTGACTGTAGAAGCCGGTAATTGGTTCAGTCTTCGTAATGAACCCAAAATAAGCCTACCATGCCTACACAACAGAGTATAATGCCAAAATTGATACAGGCATGTGTATATGTCCAAGGCGCAGGATGTTTTTTCTGCCTCCTTCAGTAATTCTCAAGTGGCTTGAAATGGAACAGGAAACAGAAATATGCACGAACAAGCACACATTCAGAATTACCAGCAGTGCTAATGGAGAAGTACTGCAGCATTTGGTACATCTCCAATCAAACAGTTTCATTAATACTGTTTTTACATCCAGATTTTTGAAATTAAACTACATCTAGTACAAAAATTTGATGTTTCAGTCAACTTAAACAAAAAGGCAAGTGACACTATCAACCGATCATAAACCATTACAGAACAGTCTAAAATCAGAATAGGCAAAATTCCAGTAAGTATCTGTAAGCAGTTAACATTAACAATAACATTTAATTTCAATTTACAAGCATGCAGAAAAGCCCCTGAAAAACAGAAGTCCCATACTTGGAGTTGAACTGCCTGTGGTCTAGTGACCAACTTCTCAGCAGCTTAAGCACACTGCATTGTTATATTTAACCAGAACCGGCAGAGATCGTGAGTAATGCCTACTGAAAGGATTTCTCGCCACTATTCCACTCGCTGAAGCACCATTATATTTATAGGCATTTCTTTGGTACTCATCAACATGGTATCTTTCTACAGATGCCTAGCATATTAGAGATAGCTTTCAATTTAAAACGCGACCTATGCTGCCCTGTAATTTATACTGACATCTGAACATCATTAATGCCAGATCATATACACTTTACACTGAGAATGCCTACAGATCTTTTACAGTAGAGAGATTATGGCTAACTAATTTTTTTTTTTAAAGCAATTAAAACGTGAGCTGTTATTAGGTTAGTGACTACTTAGCATTTTAATATTTTGCAATGCTGTATCAAAGTATACTGTGAGGACCTCTTCTATTAATAGTTCTTGACTACCAAAATTGCCTAACCATTGGACAACACCACAAAATATTGTTTTGGGTTCATATCTCAATGAAAATTGCTGTAAAATGTGATAAATACACTGCTTTTATCTTGCCTCTTCAGAGGGGAAGAAAAAAAAAAAGTCTTCCGTGCTGCTTTCCCCACGGATGCTCTACATAACCAAAATGAATCAATGTATGGTTTAATTTTTTAAACTATTTAAAGAGGTATTTTATTCTTAGCTCTTGCTAAAAGTTGAACTAATAATTAGTGGCTATTTGTCTAATATGAATATATTCCTTGATCATCTTTTTTGCACTAACAACAACAAAGATACCTTTGCCTCCTCAGTGATCTGTTAGCATCATTAATATTACTGGATATTATGGGCAAGAGACTCCTTCTCCTAGGACCTTCATAAAACAATACTCCTTGAGAACTTTCCTCAATAGTGTTTTATAAACTGGTCTAAATAGCTGTTTAAATCATACGTGCAAAAGTATGCCAGTTCGTCTCTTCTCTGAAGGACTTACTAAAATCAAAAAGCACAAGAAAAGGATTTTTTTTACCTTCTTTAGGTCACCAAACAAGACCATGCTGCAAACATACCTGATGGAGAGAGGAGGAAGGAAAAAAAAATCCTTGTCAATTTTAAGACAGGACTTTTAACGTTCACAAGTTTAAAACAAATTCCTAATTACACACTGATTTTACCACAGACATTTTGTTTTCCATCTTTTTGGTAAAGTGGGATTACAAGGAAGGAAATCTTGCCTTCAGGAGACTTCCTATTTCTCAGGAAAAGGGATGCAATTTCCTTCCTCCCTAGCCACAATCTTGAATGTTACCTTAATTATATTAGCCCTGAACTGTGAAATAAACCTGTATGAGGTCGTTAGTTTGACAGCAGAAATCTCCCTTTGCCACTGCTATACAAACACACACAGAGAAATAAACTACCGACTACAGGGGTTTTTGAAGGGTTATATCAAGTCCCAGTCAGTGCTGGGACTGATTCATTTCAGAGTACAACGGAAACTGGAAGAATCACAGGCAAGCCTGAGAATGCACGTATGTAAAAGGCAACCAAGCTGAGCTGCACGGAAAACTGTAAGTGGAATTGTGTGGCAAGTTTGATTTATTCAAAGATCAACATTAATGAAGTTAAATACTTAAAACTGATTGTTTTGACATCTCCTATATACATAAAATTCAGTGCATTTACAGGATAAATGGCAACTGCTCCCCTACAAATGCGGGCATCATGCAGATGCAACAATACGTATTTTGATTGATCAAACTCCAACATATACTGATAATAACAAAAGGTCTTAGCCCAGAGACCATTAACAACAACGCTCGAGACAAGGCTGATCCTTCTGCAAGTTAAAACTGCTGTAAGATTCCAGACCAGTTCAGAAAGTTTCCAAGAGCAGGACTGCATGCAACAACAACCAATTTAAGGCAGAACGAGGAAAGAGAATTACTGAAGCTGCAGACAGATTTCTGCACTTCCCAACCCTTTAGTACAATTACAGTACATCTTTACTATACTTAGGTTCTCAACAAAAGGAAGGAGCTTATAGCAGCTATGTCAAAAATTGCAGCTACCAAGAACAATTAAATGGATATATTAAAAACAAGGTGCCAAGACTGTATTTCCTCACACACGCTACTATGCATACAGAATTTTGCTTAAGGTTTAAACATATTTTGTAAGAGCTAGCGGACTAAGAACCATGACAGTGAAACATTAAGAAAAACACTGCAAACAGTTTTACGTGAATTGTGAAAGGTTTATTTTGCTGAGTCCCCTGTAGCTGCTGACCAAATTTTCAGGGATACAAGTTCTGTCTAAAAAACCTGATGTTTCTGACCTCCGACGTTAAGCAAAACCTTTCATGAATTCCACATAAACCAATGAGTATTATTTGGCATCTACAGACATTCCTGAAAAAAGCAGCTAAGCAGATGTGAATGCACCTATTTTTCTCAATTTGGCATCAACTCTTAAAGTTAATTATATTTTAAGTGTGTTATTGCTGATCATTTTTGCATAAACATTCAGTTAACTGTGTTTATCTAGAAGTCTGATACTGCCTCCCCTGACCAACTGAGCAAGCTGCCAGGACACAATGAATTTTTCAGTTTTCCATGTAAGATCCAGCACACTCAAAGTTAGGAAACTCTATTAAAATTACATTAGTATGGCAACAGGCACCAGAGATGACTGCAGTTGCACTATCCCCTTCTCATTTCTACAAAAAGCCTTCCATCAGTAGCTTTAGCTTAAACTGTTTCAGTATTTACACTGCTCCTTTACAGAAACTCTACTGCAAAAATTTAGGTCACATTTCCTTTAAGCGTATGTGGGTGTGAGTACACGTATACGTATTTAAAGCTCAATGAAATTAATTAAAAGCTTCTCACTGGCTTCAATGTGCACTGAATCAGGACCTCGATGAGTTCAGAGCCAAAACAATTACACTTTAATTAAACATCTCACCATTCTTGTGAAGCAGTCAACTAATTTTATAGAAGGATAAACTGAGTCAGAAAGTTTCAGAGCTTGGTCATGGTCATCAACAGAGTTGATTACTTAAGTTGCTTCCGTATTTGTTAGTTACCCTTGTAACATAGAGAAAATGGACTTTCTGAAAAATCAAATAAATTCTTGGCCTACATATTTGCAGGAAATAAAACAGAACATCCTGAGACATGTGTAATGATTGTATAAATCTATTGGCTCCATTTCTGTTCCCCAATCAGTAGCTAATTCAGTCACTCACAGGAATTCCAATAATGCAAGAAGTTGAAATGTTTAGGGTTTTTCTCATCCGGAGATAAACTGCCATGAAAATTTTAGGCTGTGGGGGGGTTTTTTTGTTTATTTTTAAAATAGCATTAATAATTATGATATATCTGTATTATTTTTTAAAAAGAAAAATAGGCTTGGCAGATTTGATATTCTGTAAAACCTTGAAAATACTTACTGAAAAGCAAGAAGTATGATTACACTTCCTAAATTCACACTGACATTTAAACCATACATAAGCACTGTAACATTCTGTCAAATCACCAGCAGTGAGCGGAAACAAGACATTAACTTTCCTCATTTTTTTGAGCATTTGTTACATAATGCTTCCCCAACACTGAGCCTGAAAATAAATCCCAGAGTCAGAAGAGTGGTCTCCTTATTCAATTACCAACTAATGTTTTTTGATTATTTTGCTGATCTTTGGTTTCTTCTCACCTATTAACACTCCGTAGTTTTGCTCATTCTGGTCTATCTGCTTTCTTATGCCAATCGAAGTTCACGGACAGGCCACGGCTCTTTAAAGGGAAAAAGAACTGTAAGTCTCATCCATTTGCAGAGATACAACAGCATCAACAACAGTAAACAAAGTGTTTTGGCTTTTTTTGTTGGTAAAAAGGTTTTAGCACATTTAAAACTGATTTATGTATCATTTCTCCCACGTACTTGGAAGCAAGACCATGAGACTACCAACATTTCTTAGGATGTGAAGTAGGTGACAAAATGTCTTCATTCCAATAATTTACAGCTTTGGTGTACATCAGCATCAAAACATAAACATTGTCTGAGACTATTCACATACTTGTACACATGCGATAGCTTTACTGGAATTAAATTAATGGACACTATTACTTTTTCAGCAAATGAGAACTCTTAAACAAAACAACAAAAAATCTCTAATATCTGTGATGCAGACATTATTTTAAAATAATTTTTTAAAAGGCATTATGAATATGAATTATGTATGGTTTCTGGTTATATGGTTTAACAGAGAAGACAAAAAAATAAAAAAAATACTTATACACATATGCTTTCAGAGAGCACCTTACAAGATATGACAGATTTCAGTTAGCCTGTTGGAAAAACACACAGGACTTCTTTTAAAAGAGGGCTCAATTAAAACTATTAAAGACTATGATTTTTTGACATCTTTCTTATTACATAGCAAGGTTTATTTTTGGCTGAATATCCCACCATACCATTCCAGAAGTACCACGCTCACAGTTTAAATGAAGAACATGATCGACCAGCTTTACCATCGTGACTATTAACATATTTGGAAAAAAGTAATTTACTCTTACTATCTAATTGAATTATAACCACCTTCTAGCTATAACACTTAGGCCAACTCCCAAAATATAAATATTTGGCATGTTTATTAGGATTGCAATTTTTTCAATTAAAAACATTGACATCAGGTTCAATCGCTTCTGCATTATGTACACAATGGTGTGGTGTAGCTGCAACAGCTGCTACTGTCCTTGTTGCATTTCAGCAGGAAATCCAATCCGACGACAGCTTGCAATAAAAAGAAACACAGGTTTGCATCCACATGTATAGAAATATTTCCGAAGATACCAAATCTTTTTTTTGAAAAAAACTCTACTGAAAGTTTCTCCAAGCATATTCAACTGCAGCCTCCAAAAGCCTATTGCCTCTCTGTAAGCACAGCACTTGGGTGCATTTTTGATGCTTAGAACTAGGTCAGATGCTCAGGAGGGATGCTTTGTAGTCAACAACAAACTTACGAATTGAAATACTTCCTAAAAATCATAAATGTTTATGTTGGTTACAGATGACAAACATTCTGGAGAGGAAAAAACTCTTATTAAATTAAGTCATTCGATTTCACACAAGTTGTTTCCTAGGCAAAGCATCAACCTTTAACATTAGACTCACCGTATCACACACGTTCAGACGTTGGCTTTATTTGCCTGTATGCAACTGCAGGATTATTTTTAATTTTTAGCAATGGATGTTAATGTTAATTCTACTAACAAAACTGAAATGCCAGCTGCTTCATCTTTCGAGACCTTCTTTCCTTCAAGTATCCTCCCCAAAGGGTTACATGGCCACGTTTTGTATCTTTTCTGTCCTTGCACTATTCATTTGATATGCAGGAGTACGGTGAGCTACAGGAGCTACGGACAGACACCTCACCATTGTTGCCGATGCCTTAAATCATGTATGTGTCCTTTTAGCCTGCCATTTCCTTTCCACTCACTTGCGCTTCATGCAGTGTTATATTCCAGTTGATAACATTGCTGCTGAATGACATGAAGGACATCAAACTATTAGAGTGTGTCCACAGGTGGTAATTTTAGGTAGTCCTGCGAGGAGCAGGGAGTTGGACTCAATGGTCTTTATGGGCCCCTTCCAGCTTAAGATATTCTAGGATTCAGGCAAATGACAACTGTGGTACATCTCATATGTATTTATTACAATGACTCCTGTCAGGCCAAGAGATGATTTTCCTGATGAAGATTTCAGTATCATCCCACTTGGATGTCAAAAAGAATACCGAAAGCCCTTTTATATCCTATATAACTTTTCATAACTTCTGTTGCAATGCTTAAAATGAACGAAGAGAGAACTATTGCTTTGAAGCAATAAAACTTCAGTAAACCATAAAACTTCAGCCAACCAATTATCAGTTAGCTTGTTCAAAACGGCCTTCGCTCTTGCATTTGTTCAGTCCTACATGCTTCCTTGTAGATTTACACTATCACGATGCACCACATCAACTAAGAGAACGTGCAAATCCATTTACCAACACCTCTAAATGGTACTGAAGAAGCTGCCAATTTTAACCAAGATGCCAGAGATACAATAAGAGATGACGCTTTTTCAGCTAATGGCAAAGTGAAGCAGCTCCAATGTATCTGAAGTACACCTGCCCCCATTTTCCAGCTGAATCTGTGTGTCAAGGCAAACAGTGGCTTCTAGGCCGATAAGAAAATAAGCCTGCATTTTAAAAAAAAGTAGTAATATGCAGCTTTCTGTATGGCCCCTCACCTTGAATACCTATGCTTTCAAAATAACCCCCTGAAGGACGTTGTTTAGCCTCGCTTTTCACCATTTACAGAGTGTTTCTCCTTCAGCAGGCTATTTCACATCATACGTGAGCTCCAAAAATGCCAAGGGCAAAAGAAGTTGCCAGCTTGCAAGTTCAGCAGCCAACAAAAACTAAATATAAAAATTTTGATTTTGTAAATGCTTTTAAAAATGATGTTCTTAAAATACTCAATAGACATGCTTATCACCACCCTAGAGCCAACTCAGATCAGAAAACTGAACAAGCATACCTAACTTGCCTCCAATGTCTGTTGTTTTTTGAAGTTTAGTGTTTTGTTTTGGTTTTTTTTGTTTTTTTTTTTAAACCACCACATCTGCTGTTAATCTTGCTCTCATCTCACAGAGCATCAAAGCTTATTTTGTTCAATGTGCCAAGATGAGGAATGGTCACATAAAAGATGATATACAGCAGAGCAAAATATTCTCTTCTTGAGGAGAAAGCAAATACAAGTCTGAAAGTCAAATGTACCCTGATGAAGCACATCTGGATGTTAAGCAGAAACTAGGATGATCTTTCATCTGCCTTCGGGAGCACTAATGTATTCTGATTTGGAAAATGATGCTGTTCCCCTCTCACGTACCTTCCCACGGGATACAGAACTACTGTGTGCTAACATACACTGTCCATCTTTACACTAAATTGAAAGTTTACAGAGTGCTGCTTCAGATGCTCTAGAAATACAATTTTTAGCCAAGGTAGAAATTACCTCCGAGTGAAGCCCTCTTCTAAATACTGGTTGAGAAGCATTTTTCCCACGCGAGTTACCGGCGTTTCACGCCCAGGGCCAGGACGCCGCGCAGCATCGCACACTTTTTGCAAGACAAACAGGGGCTGCCCTGAGCCGGGGCGTCCAGATATTGTGTTTTATTGCCTGTGGACGTGACACCTGCCCTCCCGACGGCTCCAGCGCACCTTAAGCAGCTTTGCGTGGGAATGACTTCACCTGCCACAAAAATGCAGCCATTGCTGGGGTGGGACACCGCCGCCGTGAAGCAGGGTGCCACATGACGTAAGAGATGATGCCAGAAAATTAAAAAGGCCCCTCCCGTACCTGTGCCGCGGGGCCACGGCCTGCCAGCGCC
>NW_009260790.1:413736-428989 GCF_000687185.1 Egretta garzetta
CAGGGAGCCCCGCCGTCGGGATGGGTGACACAGGAGACGCTGGCAGCAGCGGGGCCCGAAGTCCCTGGCGTCAGCCACACGCTTACCTTAAGAAACAGCCTTTGGGGCAGACTCCGAAATGACGTGGTGCCGAGCGTCTCCGTGAGGTCATGCTTTCCCTCTAGCTGTCCTGTGCGGCGGGGCACGGCCGAGGAGCACGACTTCTCTGGTAGTGCCGTATCAGATAAATCACATTAGCATTAAAACAGGTTACGTGACCACTTTTCAATAATTACTATGCTGAGAAAGTCAAAGGCACTGCAAAATTCAGTACAGCTTAATTAAAGCTAATTCAGCCAATCTAGAAAACGCTGTCTTCCGAGAACCTCCGCCTAGAATAAATAGCCATTTGGTCACTGAAGCACTAAAAAATAAAGTAACCGTTTTCCCTAGGCAGATGGAAGCAGAGTAAAACCACAGTAAACTCAAAGAGAACTTAATTGTAAAAAAGAATAAAAAAAGAAGACAGAAGCCATCAAAGGTTCATCACCCCTGCTCCATCGCTGATCTGCATTTTGGTTTCCCACTAGGTTTAACAGCAATGCTGCTTACCCATAATATGCATTGGTGGGGTCAGCAAGGTACATATAAAATTCCTGAAGATGAAAATGCTTTGTGCACTAAGTGTTATTTAGTAAAATGCATCTGTTTTCTACTCGGTATTTAACTTAATTGCATAAAGATAGTCACAGTAATGAAATAGGTGGCACTTCCTTTAACAGCTTGCTACTTAATGACATCAAAGCCCAGTGCCACTGAAATCCATACCCCACTGCCAGTTAATGAAGGTCTTAACATGAAAGCCTATGCAAAGAGCAAAACCAAGCTGCTGACAGGAACAGGAATGGTGCAAATATGCTGGGATCTGAGATCACTAGCACATACCCACAGCACAGCAGGCAGTAATGATTATTAATTATTTAAGAAAAGAACATAAGAGCTCCAGCATAAGCCAAAAAAAAATATGCAGAAGCATTGCTCTGGGATCCTCCAGTTGGATTACTGTTAATTAGCACAGTACATGAATCTGAGGGAAAGATCTAAAAGCATCTTATGCTAGTAGGAGCGTATAATTAAGCCATCATTTGCATCTTTGCCATAGTATGAATTTTCTTCCTGATAACATCATGGGCAAAACACCATTTTATGACTAAGTACTGTCTAGCTCCCCTATTCTAATTTAGGTGGCTGATTGTACAACAGTGTAATGCAATCTTATATAGCATCAGTTTAACTTCCTGCATTTATTTAGAAAGGGTTTTAGCAGAAAGAGGTACTATAAGGCTTCCTCTACCCTTTTTAAGGGAATTTTAGATTTATTATCTTAAGGAGGTATTAGGACAATTTTAGATTTATTATCTTAAAACACTGAATCTAAATCAGCTTCTGCCCCATCTTAAGTTTGCTACCATCAAGCTTACCGAGATGTTTAGCTATCAAGCAAGGTGACATCTTGCCATTATAGTAGTTACTTCTATCATCATAAAACATGATGGATGCTCAAGAGACCTCTTAACTTCTAGCTCTGCAACAGATTTCACAGAATATTGCTCATGTCTCATGGGAACGCACAGACCTTCACAAAGCAAACAGAAGATACGAGTGCATTGCACTTGATCAAATCTATGATCTTACCAATCATCACCCTACTTGCCCCAACCACAACATGGGAATAATACAGCTTATCGTCAGCAGGGGAATGTTAGGAAGTTTAATTATCTGAAGGCTAAGTCTTTTGAATATTTTTACAAGTATTGTATAAAGATTAGATATTGTTTATAAAAATCTAACAGATTAGATGGATTTTTCTTTTCAATAGCTTCTAATCTTGTTTAATAAGGCTGCTGTTCGTACCAGTAAGCCAAAACTTCACGAAACCCTCTCTGAATCCCTGCTTGACTTAGAAAAATTCTCTCAGTTCACTCTGTCCTCCTCTGATCTCCAATTCTTTCTTAATCAGCTCTGAAATTCATTTAGGATTCCTTTACAGTACAGCTGCTTCCACCCTCCAAGTCCCTCTGTGTTTGTTGGCATCTCCCTCTCATTAAGGGCTTCCAGCAGCATCTGTACACACAAGCCCTGCTTTCATTATCCATCTGATTTAACCACATGCAACAATAATGAAAACTGTTTCTCTCAAAGATGTGTATGGTATCCAATGAGGGAATTGTTTTTAGTTTGGAATATTTTTTCTTTTGGTAATCTTTTATATTTCAGACTTAGTCTGACAATTCCAATCCATCAAAATCATGCTCTGATGCAGAAACAGTACAGCGTTTCCTGAAAATTAAACACAGTTCAACCAATCAACTCTTTGAATACTTGGAACACTGTAATAAATGATGTAGGGTCACAACAATCAGCTGAAATTCCATGACTAGTGGTGAGCACAACTTGTGCAGATTAGAGAGAGGATACTATAAAATTAAAGAAATCATTCTGCTGCCTCAGTTACAATATTTAATGTTCCTACAGACTGTGCAGTGAGGAGGTATGCAGAGATATTTTAGAGGGATGGACAAAAAAGCCCTTTAGTGTAAATAAGACTATGACAATCTTTTTTTTTTTGTTAATCCAGACTTAGTTTGTATGGTAAGAAACCTTCTCAGCTCAGCTGCATATTTTATTCAAAACCAGAAGTGTTCTCAGATAAAATTTGGTATTTACAAAGTTGCAAAGCACACTCTTTTACGACAGCGTTACAGAACTTAATTTCAATCTCTACCTTACCAAGGATATTAACTGGACAATCAAAAGAAAAGCTATTTACCCAGACATTAACACTCTGTCCACAGGATTTGCAGGTGGTTCTGCCTGATGGCTTTCAGTACATCTGCGATTATTACCGACCCATTTTTGGAGGCATGTTGAAAACATGATCCTAAACATTATCAAGCAGCAAACTATTACAATAGCAAGATAAAAAGAGATGTCCATGATTAGAATTTGTTTTAAAAAGAAACCTGGTATTAAATATATAACTAACAGAATAGCATATTAAATTACAGTAGATGTTTCAGTGCGTGATACAGCAATGCCTTACCTATAGTTATATCCACTAACCTTATCTTTGTATTTTCTCTTTTAAGACCTTATTTTAGAGGCTACTTATCGTGAAATATTTTTATTTATCCTGTCAGATACTTTAGGCCACCTTTTCAGATGCTCTGAACATCAGCAGGTCCTGTTCAACTGAGGTGGAAAGCCTGGGAGAGAAATCTCAGCACCATGAACTCAGTAATTCTCCCCTCTCCCTTACTGATGTAAACCCACTATTAAGGTAAAGTTAAAAAACCCTACAACCTACCTCATAGTGAGGCAAGGTGTCACATTTTCCATGACTTCTAAAGAAAAACTCCAATATGAGCACTCCTCTTCCTCTCTTGTGGGTAGCTAAGCAGACAGAATTGGAATGAGAGTTTACTTCCCTAATAGGAAAGACTTCTTCAGAACTCAGTGAGGATAATTTATAAATGGTGGAAGCGGGGAAACTAAAAGATGCCTGCAAGCTGACTCTTATTTCTTTACAATGTAAAAATTATATTTGTCCTTATATAGGAAAGGAATGGTCGTACTGGAAGCAAAACCAAATGGTTATATTTTAATTTGCCTGCCATTTCAGCCACTAATGATACAGCTTTAAATGCTTGGTCAGTAGGGTATCAGTAATACAGAATTCTCTGCCATATTTAATTTGATTTTAACAGGCAAGTTAACATGATGAACTAAGGGATCTCTTAAGAAATCTTGTATTTTTCCTTTAAGACAAAGATATTTTGCTACTTTTCCATTCAAGATCAAAGAAGGGAAATAATACAAGGAGACAAAGACAGAAGAAAGAGAGACAGAGCATTTGAAGCTTCAATTTTCTCTCTAACACTTTTAGATCAGTACAATCACTAGATTCACCCTATAGAAAAAGAAGATTAAAAAAGGGAGCTTATATATGGCCAGAAAGAACTCTGGGCAACTTTGCTGATGTGTTTAAAGCTATTGTACATTACAATTCTTATTTCAGAAGTAAAATGATAAACAAAAAACAAAGCACTTTTAATCTTCAAAGCAATGCATGATCAATAACAACTTCACAGCACTCCATATTCAAGTATCATAATCTCTATTTTACTCCAGGAAAGATGTGTAGAGAATAAGTCATCTGCCTGGGTCTAATGCTGAACCAGGGACAGAACTCAAACATCACAAGCTTGTATGTTAAACCACAAAACCATGCTTTCATTTAGGAGTTGTTCTTTTGTTACCAGTTTTTATTTGAGCAAATGATTATTATAATAAATAGATTATGGACTTTTTCCCAGCCCTTACAGAAACACTTGAAATACTAGTGGAGTTACATCCCAGGACTACTTGGCGAAGTATTTAGCACAGCACACCAGTTAACTTACTATGCCTCTGAAATTAACCTAACTACTTCAAGTAGGTTACTTAAATAACTATTTGCTAGGGTCAACATGTGAGTAGCTTCATACCAGCAACACCTTTCCTGTTCAATTACATTTATAGTCAGGGCATTCTGCAGGCCATATCCAGCCCAGAGCTGTGCTTTCTGACCCTTCACAACTTTTGAGAAGGGAAGTCTGGCCTGGCATACTGACTCTTGCAATAATATTGGTCATTGATCTCAATCTCATCTTTGTCCATCTAAATCACGAGAAATCTTTTCAAGAGCAGGAAGAGTACAACATTAAAAAGATATTCAGTCAAGAAAAAATTTAATAGGAATTTAACAACTGCCTGCAGTACAGAAAGTTTGAAAAAAATCCTGTAATATTTGCAAATCAGTAACAAAAAGAGTTTCTCCTGGAAACATACACCTCTCTAAAACTAGAAGGAAAAAGATTTCCATATCATTGTACTGTAAACTTACTGAGATCTGTGGGAGTGCTAAGAGGTTTAATTTACATACCAATACTGCAAGCAGGTTGGGAGGTGTGGGGGAAGAAGAGTTACTTAGCACCAGTAATGAGCAGAAAGGCAAAGGCGGCAGCTACAGTCCCCATGGACTGTTTTGTTTTCAATAATTTTAGACTGTCTAATAACACCTTTTAATAAGCTGCTCTCAGCTACAAAGCTGCAATCAGCCTTTGTCAGAGAACGTAATACTGCCCCAGACAGGAAAATAGTTCTGATTTAATGGACAAAAGACCCCATCTAAATAAAAGCTTCAGAGAGAGAGAGAGAGAGAGAGAGAGAGAGAGGGGGGGAAATGTTCCATCAGTGAAAGCCATAAATTACGCTGTCTATACTGTATATCCTTTCATTTCTAAAATACTAGGTTTCAAAAGGATACCTGTTAAAGCCAAATACAGTCTAAAAAATACATTTTCTGGTTTACTCTGCTCCAGTCCTGGTTTACAATTAGACAAACTTCCTTATTTATAGGGAATTTATGCCCTGTAAGTGCAATCTAAATTATGACTGATCATGTTAATTTTCTGTTTATAGTCTATTCTACCCACTTAGTCTCTAAGTGACTGCTGTGCAACACTGAGATTAACATTGCAATAGGCTGTCTAAATTTAAGACTCTTTCCACTCCACTCACTCAATTTAATGGCAGTTCTCACTGAAGCTCAAGTCTAGCCATAAAAGCCTAAAATACCTACATGATAGGTAAAACACAGATGTTCTACTTCATTAAACACAGGACTCCTCAGAACAGTGGGTCACCTTCACTGCTGATAAACGCAGGTCCAACTCCACTGTTGCCAGTCATGCCACCATAAACTGGAACTGAATCCCAACATCTGGGTTTAAAAGCTGGTGTATAAACCATTACTAGTTCTAAAATAATTCAGTATTGTCTTTTCAGTAGATGTATTTCTTAATTTTTATAATTCAAAGCACTAACAAGATGGAAACAAGATCACTTTTTTCCTAGGAAATTCTTCTGATTTTTCCAGTAGCATCACCATCGTTTTCTTTTCAACAACAGACTTACCATGATGGCAGTTATCACATTTTACACATCAGTTCAGAAACATGCCTAAACAAAAAAATACCCAGTCACTAAAACCAGCACAAAATCTTGTCCTGAAGATACACCTATCACCATAGCAATATGTTTAACCTCTTTCCAATGTTATTTGCTGAAAAGTTAGTGTAAACCACTGCGGCATTTGGTTATTGTACTTTGCTCTCGCTTAAGGAAAATCACTCAGAAAAAACAGGTAAGTTATGGAGTTGAAGCAGCAAAAGGGTAGCTTCCTTCTCTTGATACATTTCTCCCTCACTGTAGGGGAAGGGGAACTGGCTGTATCTGTGACTGGCAAGTCACACTCTCTCTGAGGGGTGCCAGATAATAATAGCACGTCAACACACTCACAGCCAAATGCTTCTTTTGCCAATGAGATTTCGTAATGCTTCCTCCACTTCTGAAGCTCTCCAAAGAAAGGAAGTGCTAACTCCCTGTTAGAACATATAGTCTAAAGGACCCCAAACTGTCTAATGCTTGCACAGAAATAGAGGGAAGTTGCTTTTTTTTTTTTTGCATTTTTTCTTGCATTTTTTTTACAGCTAGAAGCTGTAAGCTGAACAGATATGTCTACATGTAGCTACACTGTATCAAAGAATTCAGGATTTACTGCTTCTAGTTTCAGACAAAGCAACACTCATAAGGACACGTCAAGCTTTTCTCCTCCTTCTCCTCCTTCTGTTCAGAGGAAAATTGTTAATAGCTAAGATGACCACAGAAATATTTTTGGCTTCTATCCATATCCTTTTCTCTAACTAGTAGTAAAATAAGAAGGGGAACAGGTATGAAATTCAATTAAGAAATGCCTCTTTTTTTTTTTTCTTTTGGTTGCCATTATCATTAGACCAGTCCCTGAATATATACCAAGGGCATAGCAGACCTGAAACGCACATTTCTCAAGCTGAAAAAATTCTCAGTGAAATATAGGCTTCCAATCAGCTCAGACAAAATGCTAACAAGTACTGAATTGAAGCGTGAAGCTGCCAGCACTTTAAGAACAAGATTCCTAATATTGATTTTACAAAAAATAGTCTATTAGGAAGTTAAAGAAACATTTGGAGTCCCAAGTAATTTCTCCACACTCAGAGCTAAAAACCGAACAATATGAGATTTTAAATCTTCCTACATCCTGAAATTTTTCAGGATTCTAACTTCCCTGTGGAGGCACAGACCCTCCCCTCTTCACAGCACCACCATCTGATAAACAGACTGAGCAACGCGTACACCAATCACATGAGAGCTCTTCCACCCTTTTTAAACTTGTTTCTACTTGCAAGCTATTTCACGCTGTCTCAGAAATACTGGGAAATAACGGTAGCATGTAGTTGTACACCCAGAGCTAGAGTATGAGGTCACGGAAAGGGCTTCTCATTGCCATTTCCTAACAATTCCCTGTCATTTCAATATACAAGGTTAAATTACTCCAGAAGCCTCCCTACAGGGCTTCCATTGTTTGTCAGTCAAGGCTAGGACACAAGGGCACCCATTCATGTGCACAGCAAACAAGCAGCTAATGGCCAATGATCAGCATACAGTCTCATTTAGGTTCTCCTGCAAACAGTTTGGGGAAAGATGGCATTTCAAATAAACTATGTCAATTTTTCAAAGCTTCAATGCATTCCTAATATAAACTACTTAGTAGGGAGTCCAGACAAAAATTAAGACAACTTGAGAGCAACATGATGAATCACCAAAAAGCCCACTCACTCATTAGGACTGGTCCTGAAAAACATCTGCTTGCTACAACCACATGCAAAAAGATTAAGTTTTAATAGTTAGAGAAATACACATTCAGAAAAGTTCAAAATAGCTGATTCTTTCCAAAGACAGTCACGCCATGCTTTCATTTTTAGAGTACCATTTAGTGTTCAGCCTCAGAGCTTGTGTTACTAAGGGGTACAGACACCAAGGTTCCAAAGTGCACTTAAGGCTGTTTGCTTCATATCTTCTGGTTAAGAACCCAAGAGGTTTAGGGTTTGGGGTTTTGTTTTTTGTTTTGGTTTTGCTTTTCTTTTTTTCAACGTGTTAAAAATAGAAAAACCAAATGCAGTATGACAGAAGTCCAATGCTGCTGATAAGTGGAGGGACACAAGCCTCACGCACCTCTTCATTGTTTTGCCTTTTCTACTTCAAAACTTGCTAGAGCAAAGACTTTGTCTCCTGATCCTATGAGAGGAAAAAACATTTTCAGTAAGTATTAATAGAAATTGTGACTTTCCTTATATACAATTTAAATCAAGTAAAACATTTGAGATCAAAAGAAATCAAACCTACATTTTGAAAACTAGAACACACAAGCTAATTTAAAAAAAAAAAAAAAAAAAAAAAAAAAAAAAAAAAGGAGACATACTGGCTTGACAGGTCTGAAACCAGCTGTGTTCTATTGGGTCTGGCTGGGATGGAGTTAACTTTCCGCATAGCAGCTCTCATACTGCCCTGCTTTGTACTTGTAGCTAGGATGGTGTCACACCAATGTTTTGGCTACTGCTGAGCAGCGCTGGCACAGCATCCACCCCGAAGGCCAGTAGGCTAGGGGTGGGCAAGAGGTTGGGAAGGGACATAGCCAGGACAGGTGACCCAGACTGACCAGAAGGATATTCCATACCATATGACACCACGCTCAGCAATAAAAGCTAGAAATAAGGAGGAAGTGGGGGATTTGTTATTAAGGCATTTGTCTTCAGAAGGAACTGCTTACATGTACTGTGGCCCTATTTCCCAAGAAGTGGCTGGACATCTCCTGCTGATGGGAAGTAGAGAATAAATTTTTTATTTTCCTTTGCTTCCGTGCACAGCTTTTGCTTTTTTTTTTTTTTTTTTTTTTAAACTGCTTTTATCTCGACCCACGACTTTTTCAAAAAAAAGCTTGGTGGGCACCTGGTGGTGAGCCAAGGTCAACCCACCACACACAGAGAGAACTTCTAACGAAGTACCCTTTTGAACAAAAGGTTCTCACCTTGCTTACACTCTCAGGAAGAGGAGTACTGAAAGGTAGGTCACAGAGTCAGTTTGTTTGTACCCTGACCTAGACTGGCACATTCCTGCCATTCATAGTTCTTTCATCACAGTTCTAACTGTAATGCTAGAATGAGCTGTTGTGCTCATTTAATGCATATTGTAACAGAACTTTTGGTCTTGTCAGTATGATTAGTTATGACAATCATGACAAGAAGAGTACTTTAAAGCTGTATTTTAACAATGTGCCAATAATTGCTGAATTCTCTCTATCAAGCAGAGGAAAAGGCTCTGCTGAAGACAGTCATTAATGCAAGAGAGACCTGTGTTTAACTGTAAGAATGGTATCTCTACTTGAGACAGACCATTCAAGCCTTCAGCATTATGGGCAACACTTGGCATTTTATGGACATTTGGCACTGGGTTTACTTGCTGCGTTACTTTTTCCTCATGGATAGCGTATCAGCATTTCATTGTTAATAAAATAGAAAAAAGTACATCAAAATTTAATGTCACGAACCTTTCGTTTGCATTTTCTCTTCCACATGGGAATCACAGGTATTTCTACTAATCAGTGTTCAATGAGGCAAAGAAATTGGAAGTTATGAGAATGAAAACTTACCAAGGTCAGTGGAGACTCTCTCAAACTGACTCAGGGCCGTACCAGCATTTGCTGACAAGAACATCTCATCATCTGGAGTGAGCTAAATCAAAAAGAGGCCGTAACTGTGAGCTTTGTACCTTATCTGTGCATAGTCTCACCATTGTAATTCCCACCATCCACATGGCCACGTACATGAACTAGGACAGGTTACAGCGATTGCCAATTTGCAGTTTTTAAGTGGCAGTGTTATCTAATATATTAAAAGCTGAAGTAAAAATGCAAGCTACTCCCCCTACCACTGAATTTTTTCTCAGTGGCATCTGTCAGCCCAGGAAGGACAGCATATGCAACATCAGACATGCCTCCACATGTACTGCTAAGTTTCAAGCTGACCGCCAGTGATAATTTTTTAATAAAAGGTCACACTGTACCTCTGTACCAAAACTATGCAAAGGATGTAGATTATTTTTTGTCATGCAGTCAATACGGTAATGAGCTAAGATCTAAGCTCACTCCATATCATCTACTGAGTAAAGTGAAAATATGCAGTCACTACCAGCTTTGACCATGTTAAGAGTCAATTACCTAGAAATGGTTTTCTTCCTTTAAAGTGACATTTGCACATGTATATTTTGCTTTTATGTATGTGCTCTGAAGCCTTATGACAGATGCCCATAAAATATTTACAATAATGAAGTAGTAACCTACATTTGGAAGGTTCAAATATTCTATGTTAAAACTTGTTCATTTAAATAGCCTTAGATACAAATCCTTATTAAAACAAAGCACAAGTGTGTCAAACTGTCCAGAATGTTTGTGTCAGTTTGTTTATTAAAAATATAAAAAACAGGTACAGGCGTTCAGAATGATGTTGGAGTGAGGGGGAAAAGTATTGATTATCTGCCTTTGCTGTGCTTTGTAAGCAAGCATCTAACTACTTGACATTTTGCAGTATTATGCAGATAAACTTGTAATATTTTCTGTAATTTTTCACATTCAGAACAGATGTGAAACTACTATTCTAGCAAGTTCTCTGTGAAATAGGTTACTGAAAATTTTAAAAGATAAAGAGGCTATGTCAACGTGTGGTGAAGTGGCTTGTCTGAAGTGATCCCAGGAACTCATGCCAAGAGGATTAGGTATCTTCAGGCATTCAGTTCACAAGCTTAACTAGCCTTTTAACCTATTTCCAAACCACTTTTTTCTCTGACAGCCAAGTAATAAAAATATTCTTAGGGAAAGCATTTGCTAAATAGTATCTACTTGGAATGCAGATCCTTTAAGTGCTGCACTTGATCTTTTCCATTACATTCCCTCATTTCCTAAGAAAGTTTAAGTACAGCAACCCATTTTCTTCATATACCATCAACAAAAAGAAATAACAACAACTCTTCCTCCCTCTAGTGGTAAAAAACACGGACTGTTCTGCCACTGATGTACTCCTCAGGGACACAGTTTATCACTCACATCTCCAATTTACTTATTTTACACCAAGAGGTAGGTGTTATCACCAATACAAAAGTAAGTAAAGTTCAATGTATGTCAAAAGTCTTGGACAGTTCCTGCCAGGTGGACAGGTGGGAGTTAGCCAGCAAAAGCCATGTTTTGTAGCTTTTATAAGTATCATCAACTTATACCAGCTTATATGTGACTCATTCATATGGCCCACCAAACAAAGCATTTTAAAGTAGAAATAGCCTTAGATAAACGTACAATGCTATTTGATTCAGTAGTGTTTCAGAAAGCTTAGCATTAAAATGGAAGGAAGTTTATGTACTACAAAAGTGAGCTGCATTTTATTATTTGCTCATAAACAAGAATTGTAGTTTCTTAAAGATTTCGAATTCCTCTTCAATATACAGATAGAAATTTCTGTTCACCTATCATATCAACACCTCACCTTCTCTCCAAGCTTTCTGAGGGCAGTCAGGATTTCCACTTTCTGCTGTGTGTATAGTTCTCGTCCCAACTTTCCCACCATTAAGTCTCGGTCCATCTGAATACCGGGGGGGCGGGAAGAAATAAGTCAAAATATGTAAGCTTCCCATTAGTTTCACTCACACAACAGCACGAGCAATGCAACAGCCTAGAACTATCATCAATAAGCGTGGTACCCGTGGAAGTAAGGGACAGAGCTACCCATAATTTAAAAGATGTCCATGAAGTTTTTCTGACCATTCTGCAAACACTCTTTGCACCTAACCATTCTTGATTTCTCCAAACTTGAATCTTTTTCAATCAAAGACCGCTATTCATTCAAAATGATGGATTCAGATATCACTGATACATGGAGGAATTGCATTTCATTTCACTTTGTCTGGATCTCAAGTTCAGTCCAGATCTCTGAAAAACTGAGCGCACTTTCCAGCCCCTCAATACAAATACAGATTCATACACTTCAGATTTTATATTTACAGTTATATTCAGTTCACTATCGGTTAATCACATTTTGTTTTGAAGCAGCAAGATAGAAGATAATTCAAGAAATACACATCGTTGTCCCCATTACCTCAAGGAACATTTAAAACTGAACAAATTCTGAAAGAGAACTTTGCTATCTCTTTATGATGCTGCCACCAAGTTTTCTAACACACTTGGCGCTCTCTTTGCAATCGTTACACATTTAAATCAGTCCGGCTCAAATAAACAGTTTTTACAGTAAAACAGAAACAGTCACCTCTGCCAGCCTTGTCCTCAATTGCCTTGGTTGTTTCTTTGCAAACATTCTAATTACTTCTGGAGTTTTAAATGCTTGGCTGATGGCTGCTTGTATTGCCTACAAGGAAAAGAGCAAGAATGACCAGAACTAATAGTCACAAGCTATAGCTGCATGACAAGACTAACGAAGGCTGGAAAGCACCATTAGTATCCTCTGCATCATTTGATGAAGAGAGCTTTTCTTTTTTTGCATAACCCCGGAAGTGAGATGAAAAAATATATGACCTTTATGCAGGGCTTGAAAAATCCACTAAATAGTGCTGAGAAAGAGCTGTGAAACTTTCCATTACAGTCCAGGTCTTAATTTCTAATAATTTCCAACATCTTCCTGATATTAGTACATCACAAGTGGATGCGCTATGCTATCTTTAGCAGTTTTAATGCCCACACTGATGATTACAGCTCTTCTAAGAGTAAGCAGAATGTAAATGATGAGGGTGATCTCCTACTGTTATTCAAAATCCTCTATGGAATATCAAAACTATTATGATTAAATCTCACCACTGTTATGTTCGGATAAATCATCTGGAAACAAACCCCTAAAACACAGGGCTCTGAAGGAACAAATGATGCTCCAACTAAACGTTGAAAAGAGAGAAAACAGATCGACAGTTTGGAAGTCAGCGTAAAATAAGATCAATTCACTAAAAGACCTTAAAGTTACACTGTCAATCCTACAGCCTCTTCATTTGGATTGGTATGAACCTCTGAAATACAAACCAGTAAGAGCGAGGAAATGTTATGTTTATGCTTTCTAACAAACAGACAGGAACTTTATTTCTCACAATATATATTGTCCCGGATTGTCCTTCACACCTTTTAAATTAATTTGTATTATTTTATTTTCTAATATTAAGGATGTGCTATATTTAGCCCCTGCAGTTTCCCACAGTTTTTTCTACAGCGTTATGGTTCTAATTCTCCAATATTTCTTTTCTTTTTAACTGAAGAGACCTAACCAAGTTTTTATATGTACACATATATTAAATAATATAAACATTAGAAACATAGAACTAGCTTTCACATGTGCCTGTCTAAAAATTATAATGAACCATTTGTACCTATTTTCTGTTTCATTGAGTCCAGGCAGAACGTGAACTATATTTAGTAACACATCATCCTTACCAGTTGCATCCCGCTGAGCTCATCCACCAAAGTCATATCTCCAGACATAATCTTCTTCAGGGAGTCATTGATCTCACTCAGCTGTTCTAGAGTTTCTTTTTTGGTCTCTTCATACTCATCTGCATCTAGCTCCTCTCTAAGGAGGATCCAACAGAACACATTAATTCATAGGACTAAACCTGAGATGTAACATGGAGAGGAGGACACCAGGGAATATCACAAGGCACGCGTCCTCAGATAGCAATGAAAACATTCACATCACTTCAGATTATTCTGCTCTAGCCCTCTTAGCTGTCGTTTAGCTAACGCATATGTAGCTTTCTTGGTTTTGTACCACCTCCCAGCCACCCATGCGCTTGTGTTGTTGGTATGAAGTCACCTGTATTAAAAAGGCCCTGACAACTATGAGATACTCAACACTTGATCCAACATTTCACAGAGCATTTTGGATCTCAACAAAAATATGCAGTGAGAATGTCTTGCTCAAAGCTACGGTGAATGAAATTATCTGAAAAGCCCATCTTCTCACCCCCAAACCATCACGTTATTCAGCAATAACTGATCCTGCTGTCTAAACCTTGCCTTGTTCAAAGAACGGCACTACCAACCCTTAGCAGCTGTAATTGTTCTTTAAAAAAATAGGTGCTGCTTGGAAAAGTTAGAATTGTAGTCAGAGAAAACATATAAAACCACACAGGATGTTTAAGTGCAAGTACTGAAACAGAAAAACACCCTTTTCTCCTTGGCAATTCAGTCTGTCTCAAATTTTATTAGCGCACAAAAAACCAACACAGAATCACATGAAAAGGTTAGACAAACTAAAAAAAACCTCCACAAACTCAAACACCCATAATTATAAGACAAAAAAAAGACACAAAAGCTATTTGCTGCTCTTAAAAAAGCCCATACGAAAATCGCAAATTCCGCAAACAGCGATTAAAAGTTAAAAAGTCACAATGAAATATAAAATTTCAAAGAAAAAAGTAACAAGTATTTCTGCCCGCATTTTCCTCAAGAAAATGATAAATATCTTAATAAAGGGAAAGGTTTTTTAAATAATTTTACTAACACAAACATCCTACGTAATTTAAAAAATATAAAGCCCCAGCAAAACATAAAATAAAAAAAAAACCCCCACAAGATTTTTGCAAGGTTCCACTTCTGCCACCACTTAAGAAAAACACTACCATATAAGAGGAAAGCATCTATTTTTATTACCTGCATTCCTCCAGATCTTGAAGCTGCTGCATTAATCTATCCAACTGCTCTTCCAAGTTTTGTTTTAGCTTACTGGTCTCTGTTGTTCCTCTCGAAGCCATTTTCTGTTTTCACGTGAGAAGTTTAAGTTGTTACATGACACTCCTGGGAGAAAGAACATTTTATTGTTGTGTATCAACAATTTAAAACTTATTTTAAAAAGCTCCAAGTATCAAGAAAATTATGTGGTATCTTAATGATGGAATGTCCGATCAGAACACTGGGAGATCCTTGCAGTGGAAATACAGAAATGTTAGGCTGGATCCACAGGATTATTATCTCTGTGGCAAGAGGCAGATCACTAAAGTAGTAACTCAAAGAGCCACTAGACATAAAACCAAGCAAGTTTGAAACCAAGCAACGATAACTGAAATACTGAGGTCCCTCTACATGAAACAACAGATTCTACTCTTCAGCTGCCCCTTGGGAAACTATTTAAGGAGCAACAACCCGGATGCAAGGTGTCTGAAGTATGCAAACACCTTGGACAGAATCATTAGCTTTACAAATCCGTGCCTCTTTGGGCATCGAACAGGAGCGGACAGCTAGCCGCCGGCAGGGATC
>NW_009260790.1:429541-429935 GCF_000687185.1 Egretta garzetta
GGGCCCGACACGGCCGGGCAGCCGGCGTGCTCGGCATGCGGGAGCTTCCAGCAGCGGCCTGCACGCCGTAAACTTAGTATTTAATGATGTGGTATTCTGCAGATACGTAAGCATGTTTAATAAATATTTACCTCTGAAATGGAAATGAGGTTGGCCAAAGCATACTCCCAGTGACCTGCACAGAAAACGAAGGGCTTGGCTTTCAGAACCATCCCCAAACCTGCTGTAGGCATATTTTGATGGCTTTTAGTGCAAATACATGTCCAATCCAGCTAAGCGCTAGCAGGACTGCAAGTAGTACGCACTAAATATTGGTGAGATTATGTATAAGCATGATGAGATTATATACAAGCACATACGTGAAGGGCTACATCACAGGGCACCTCATTTTTCC
>NW_009260790.1:429947-448502 GCF_000687185.1 Egretta garzetta
TCCAGGATGTCCCACACCTACAGAAAATCTGAGTGAAGGCCATTTTACTTTTTTTCCCCTTCTTCAGTTTCTGTAGAGACGTTTTACTGATATTGCATGTAATACTTGGCATAAGATAGCATTCATTATTTTAAGACTGTTCTCAGTTTTGTGAAACGGAATGCTTACCGGCATACAGATCTCTCTCGTCTCTGTAGCAGGAGCTGGGCTGCTAGTTTGGATCTTGTGGTCAAACTGCAATAATTAGAATTGTGTCAAGCAGAGCCAAAGTATATGTAATTCATCAAAACTACTTACGTTATTATACAATAAGAATAGGCATAGTTCCATATACAGCTCAGGCAGTGGCTGGGCTTTAATGATCACTGGAACCTAGTCGTCTTTTTCTCTCCTGGGATGTGCAAATTGCATAGCTTTCCCCAAAACGTTAGAGCTATATGAAGGTCATTCATGCAAAGCAGATCCCAGCTCTGATGGAGCTGTGTTGGTTATAAAGATGACGTAACAGCGGAGGTGACCATGTGATGATACCTCTGTCATTTCCTCTACTCTCCACATCAACCATGCAGCTGTTTTCTATGAAAATAGTGCTAGACCGAGGATGTCATTGCAATTTGGGAGACTTAGGGTATGTGCAAACTATTAAATTATATTTCTATTCTCAATTTCTATGCAGATAATGCAGCACTACAAGGTGAGTTTATGATACAGTAATTGCCTGTTCCCGCAGATTGTAAAATTAGCTAGCAGCATGAAAAAGGACATGTGCCTTAACTCCAAAAAAGGCACTATATATTTTCATCTTAAAATTTTCTATTATTTTTGCCCTTGCTTTTCTTTTTTTTAAAGGAGAAAATCAGGCCTTTTCAAATTTGCAGCATGAGTCACTTTCTTTAGAAAGTAGGGCTTTATGCATTACAAAGGCAAGTCTAACTCCTTTCCTTGCCTGTTCCCATGGTAACTCTTCCAGCCGGTGCCCCTGTGAAGACTGCATTCCAAGTTACACCAAACCCTTCAAATGCTGAACTACTCCGCAGTAACAAAGAATATTTTAAAAGTTTGTGAAACTCTTGAAAGCACAGCAAAGTACTAACACTTGCAAAATGTGAAGCCTTCCAAGACTCCCTTTTATTCAAGGCTATTTGATGTTAGTCCGTAGGAGCTGTTGCAGGATTTAGCTGTGATGATCTCTCACTGCTGTGGTGGCTGTGAACATCACTCAGCTTCTTTGTAAAGGAGACAGAATGTGAGAGTGACCTTGTGGGATTTTTCCAGGCAGTGATGTTGCTGTAGAAACAATGGCAGACTATTCAGCGCTCACCACAGATGCCGCAGACTTCTCACAAAGAGCAACAGCAGAATAGCCCATAACATATTCCAGTTTTCATTTGTTCAGGGCCAGGCTAGGGGAAACCATCTTGGCAAGCCAGAATATTCTCATGAAAGAAAAAAACACCAAGAAGCAAAAATCCAGGTAATGTTGAAAAAGTAGTGAAATTTCCTTATTTTCACCAATTCTTAAGCAGCTTTCTGAAACTGAAGTTCAAAATTGGAACAGTGCTGTTGTATTTTAAAAAAGAAAAAAAAATTGGTATTTAATTGCAGCTTTCACTAAACTTTTTTTAATGCACTGTTCTTCTCTCATCTGTTCTGCTGGTACACCTACCACTTCCTTTCCACAACACAAAGCAGATTGGTTGATTCCCTGTTTAGTCCATAGCCCCCTCTTCCCATTGTGATAAATGACTGAGTCCCAAATAGGATTTCAATCAAAATTAACAATTTTTTAAACGAATAAAGGCAAGCAAACAGCGCTGGGTGCGCCGGGACCTCGCCTGGCCCCCTCTCCCCCGTGAGGAGGCGGCTGGGGGGGGTGCAAGGTAAGAACTATATTAACCTCTCTGTTTTTCTTAGGCTTGTGGTTATACCAGGGTATGTAAGACAGAAGGTCACATTTCATCATGCGGCCCTAGCATTGTTCCATATTAACACGAATCAGATGGACACATTTCACACCATGTACCAAGAGCTTGTAAAATGTAAATAAATCCTGAACGAAGAAATGTTAACCTTCCTCCTCCAGAATTAATATAGTATAATGTTAATTCTATAGATTTTGCTGAAAAGACTCACTGCAATTTAGAGTAGCAGCACTGGGAACTGTCGTAGGATGTTCTATTCCCCCCTGTAAGCAGTAGAAGTAAGGAAGTTGCCTATAAGGAACTTCCCTGCAGATGTGTCTCTTGGCAGTTAATTGGCATTGGCATCTTAGAAAAACTGCAAAGTTCTAATGCTTGCAGGACAAATAATCTCTCTTCATGAAGTTTTTCTGCATGAGCTGCTTTTCTTCAGAGTGGGTAGTACGCTGTCCTCTCTTCACACAAACACCCTGTTTTCAGTGATTTCATTTTTAAAGATGCTTCCTCTTGCATTTGGAGGGAATTGCAGCTGCTTTGATAATACATGGGAAAGGCAAATTTGAGTTCACTTATATAATTACATATGTCTTCTTCCTAGCACACTCACTTTTCTCTACACCCTTGATTTCTGAAGCCCCACGGAAGAATTATTCTCCTTTGTGGAATACAATACCACTGTTGTGTCAGATCCTTGCATTATACCTCTATCCAGGGATAACCAGAAAGAACAAGAGGCGATCACTTTAATCTCTTAAATATTGGCTAATGCAGTATCACATGAACAATCACAGACCAAATGTTGATGGAAGGAAAATAACAGTCTTTGATTTGATCTTGAAATCTTCTGCTTATCGGCAGCCCAAATAAGTAGGAATAACTATTTTTTGATCTGGTCTCTTCTTGTAGTGGCTGGCAACTAGCACCAACATTCTCCACGTGGCTCTGTAGCTGCGAGAAATGGCTATGGAAGATCCTGACAAGAAGACTGAAGTAGTACTGCTGGCCTGTGGGTCCTTCAATCCCATTACCAACATGCATCTGAGGCTATTTGAGCTGGCTAAAGACTACTTTCATGAAACAGGTAAGATGGTAATTTATATCATTCAAAACAGCCTGGTAGCTGGACACTGAAATGTTAAGGTGAGTATTTTGTGAGTATGAATGCTTGTTTGACAGATACTTTTGGAAATACTAATTAGATGTTGAAGCTAGTATGTGTGTATGTATCATACAAAATCACGTAGGCCAAATACATGAGAGAACAGTCTTACATATGTTTTGCTTATTACTAATTTTAATGAGCTAAATCATGAGGTTTATAGTTTTTCTTTATAGAAATACATCTTCCTAATATATCTTACTAAATCTTTAATTGTGCTGCCTTGCACAATTGCAGAAGTATACTGTACTTTTCCACTGGGCTGGCTATCAGAGCTGGCATTGGTGTAACTATTATGGAATAGTTTAAATACAATGCAGTGGAAGTAACATCTGCTCAACCACTTTTCATGTTTTTGTGTGATGTGTTTTTTCCACAGGAAAATACAAAGTAATCAAAGGAATAATTTCACCAGTAGGTGATGCATATAAGAAGAAAGGTCTGATCAGTGCGAATCACCGAGTAACTATGGCAAAACTAGCTACAAAAAACTCGGATTGGGTGGAAGTTGATGATTGGGAAAGCAGCCAGAGTGAGTGGTTGGAAACACTAAAAGTTTTAAGGTATTCTTCAGCCAAACCCTAAAAAGTCTCAAGATCCTATAGAAGGATGAGGAATGGTGTTAGCTCTAACAAGTTAGAATACAGCAGGCTAACCCTGAACCATATGAATAGACTCAGTGAATTCAGAAGTACTATTTATACGAGCATTGTAAATGAAAGATTGCACCATTAGTCCTAAACGTACAAAAAATGAGCCTGTGAACAATTTTTAAGATATGTTGTTTCTTAGGCTTTATTCAATTTTTGAGCTGCAAAGGTATTCATGAGAAGGACAAGAAACTAGACTAGGGGAGACACATGCTACACACAGTTTCCTCATTTGATTCTGATTGTGCTATGCTGCCCGTTGGTGTATTTAAAGGCTGGCATGAGAATTGTCTGAAGGACTATATTTTTTTAAGTTTTATGTTTTTTACTCTTTCAGTCACTGCTGCTTCACTGAGGTTCTTCTTTTTAAAATTAATTTTTATCAAAAAGGAAAAAAACCAACCTTGTAGTTCTTGCTTTGCACTTCAACCATCTTACGACCCAGCTCTCACAAGTCCCGGTTCCAGCAGATCGGTTCTTGGATGGATTGTCTGTGAAAATACTGCAGGAGGAAGTGGTGATAGATTATTTAGCAGGCCATACTCTTCCCTATATTCTTCTACATCTTTAAAATACCTAAAATACATCTGTTTTGCAGGTACCATCATCAAAAGCTTTTCTCTCCTGATCCCACTAATAGTCTGCAGAATGCTATACCTTTAACAAAGCCAGGACGGAAGAGGAAACAGGAACCAAATAGGCATGACCCCGTTAAAAAGAAAAATCAGAGTCCAGATATAAAAAGTTAAGTCTGTTTGCAAATTAAATGCTTGACAATACTTGCTATTTGAAGGGAATTGCCCTGATGAGTAACTTTTTTTTATGTTAGTTCTTGGTTCTGATTTCACTGAGTAAGTTTATTCCCTTAGATCCCACCGCATAAAGCAGTAGGCTTCATAAAAAGGTGACTGTAAGGATAAAATACAGAGGACATGAAAAATACTCCAGATAATAGAAATTTGACCTGAAAAAGGTCTGAGCTTTCTGTTTTACCTACAGAACTTTGCTAAACTATAGTTAACAGCTGAGAATTTTGGATCATGTTATAAGTTGGTGAGGAAAGAAAGGACAGGATTAAGTCCTGAAATTCAAAATGTATCTGGGTACAGGATCATTTTAAATTCTAATTTAAAGCTTCATATAACAGATGTAGCGTGGCTTTGTAATTTTAGGTAGCATTTATTTTGCTTATTGCTTTTAGATCTTGATTTTAATTCTTTAGCTTAACATGTACAATTACATGTATTCAGACAGAATTTGAGTGGCCTTGCATGATAACCATCTTAATCCTTTATATTAGCAGCTCTTGACTTCTTCCCTTGAACCTTTCCAAATTCTACTGTTTAACTTACAGTGTTTTAAAGTAAATGTTTTCAAAGAAAAGACCAACAGCATCAGGCAGGCTTTTTTCATACTGTGTTGACAGATGTTTTACTACATTCCTACCACCTGTGACATTACTGGAAGCTGCAAATCTATAGCGCACTCAATTTTGCTTCCATTACTTTGCGGTGGTTTCTATCCGCATGCTTCTCTACATTCCATATAAAACACCGTATGGAGGAGAGTCCCCTGAAGTCAGGTCACACTGGTTTTTTTTTTTTTTTTGGGTTGTATTTTCTTTCCCTTTACCTAATCCCCCCTGCCTCCTGTCCTGTAAAAGCTGTCTCCTATACTATTACAGTATCCTTTCATACTTAGCTATTCGGGACTTCTTCTCTATGGAATGTCAGATAAAGTTTTAACAGCATTACAGTATCCTTTCATACTTAGCTATTCGGGAATTTTCTCTGTATTTTCTTTTACTTTGATCCTCACAGTGATTGATTCACCCCAAAGCTAAAAGAGCATATTATAGTTTGTTTTCCAGTCCTTTTGGACAAAGGGACTCCCTTTTTTCAGAAAAATCCTGTATGAGGCTACTAATTATAAATTTCATACTCTGAATCTTTTTTGATTTCATTCCATTGTCTCATGTTAACTAAAGATACAGAGAGGTAACCTAGAAATTAAATGTCCCCATCTAGTTTAGCTAAAATCTGGTGGCCTAAAGCAAACTCTGTTTCTCACTTATTTTTCTTTTTAAGGTGTCCCCCAGGTTAAACTGCTTTGTGGAAGTGACATGCTGGAATCTTTTGGGATCCCCAATCTGTGGAAGTTGGAGGACATCACTGAGATTGTGGAAAATCATGGCCTTGTATGCATCAGTAGGGCTGGAAACAGCGTTCAGAAATTCATCTATGAATCTGATATTTTGTGGAGACATAGGAATAACATTCACCTTGTGGAAGAATGGATCACAAATGACATTTCCTCCACCAAGATTAGGAGAGCACTGCGGAGGGGCCAGAGCATTCGTTACCTAGTGCCTGATGTAGTTCAAGCATACATAGAAAAAAATAATCTGTATAGTCCAGAGAGCGAGGACAGGAATGCTGGGGTTGTCTTGGCTCCCTTACAGAAATATGAAAGTGATTCTAAGAACTAACAGGCACTATACAACTCACTTACTTTCTGCTGTGAAAAAAAGCTACTGTTCAGTACAGGAAAGTGTAGGGTTTGGGGTTTTTTTCGTTTTGTTTTTTTTTTTTTTTTTACGTAAATAGCGGGGTAATTCTGTGGTTTCAGTACATATGTAGTTGCTGTTAAGGTCTGGTGGACCTACACAATCTTTTGTAAATCCAACAATAAGATTTTCACATTTAAACATTTTGTCACAGTGTAGTGAACTAAGTATGCACTAAGTATGAACTAAGTATGCACTAAGTTCACACTTGCATATGAGAATTACAAATTAACAAACAAAACAAATGAAAATGTGATTAGTTTCAACTCAGACTGCTCTGACTGCTTTTTATAAAATACTAACAACACCAATATTTTTAATAACTTACAGTGTCTTAACAAAGCCATTTAATTTCAAAATGTACCGCTTACTGATAGTAAGTCCATTTAACTAATATTTTTTTCAAAATTGCCAACATGTGGTGCACCTCAAAGAAATGATTTAGCTCTATCCCCAAAGGATAATTTACTGCTGGCTTTAGTGGTGCTAGATATGCCATGTTTTGAGTTGCCTGCCTTTCAGATATGCAGCCTGTTTGTCTGCCATCATGCAATTTTCTCCCAGAAATGCCTTGTGCTTTACTTTTCCATTCATGTTTCCAGAGCTGTACGTTAAGCTCAGCACCATTTCTCATGGAAGGACAGACCTACTTCAGAAACTGGTTTATAGCCATTGATTTGATGGATAAAAATTAGTAACAGTGTCATTGCACTGATTCTCAGACAGTCGTCCCTTTATTTCAAATAATAAATGAGCTTTTACTTTTGAGCCAAATGTATATAGCCAGAATTGTTTTCTGTAACTGGAGGTGAGAAGAAATGGTAGGATATTAAGACTGTATATAAATGAAATGTTTTTCTTTGCTAGAAATCTGGTTTTGAATCTAACAGTATATTGCCTGTATTATGTGAATATAAACTAGAGAGGCACTGTGAATGTCATGGTGATAGAATTCTACCTCCCTTTATTTGCAGTCATCCCATTTTTGTTTGGATTATGTGCCTTATAAATGTCAAGGTTTCCAAGATGCTACTTAACAGCTTTTTCATACAGTCTCCGTGAGATGACTCTGTTCACATTTTTCAGATCAACAAATCCAGCAGAATGTGAGACTCTCAGGGCAGGAAGCCTAGATATTCTTGGGCAAGTCTAGAACCAGGGACATGTTCCAGGATCATAACTGTGACAACCTGTCATCCTTCCCTGGACAGGGGATCCCCAAAGAGCTGAGGCAGAGGTGTAGGCTTCCCTAGGAGCTTCATGGGAAGTCTGGAAGCCAGAAGTGAAACACAGAACATCACGTGTGACCCTAGGGCCTGCAAGGATCATATGAAACCCAGCAGGGGAGTCAAGGCACTATCAGGAAAACCTGTAACCTGCAGTGGAGCCAGCATTGGGTGTGCAAACTTGGAGCCCCACATGAGTTCTGCAGTTACCATACACTAGAACATCGGTGTTCTACTAGCTCCAGCCTGTAAAGGTGGCCATCTATAGAGAATCTACAAGGAGATTAGCGTAATAAAATCAAGTCACAACTCAGAAGTGCAGTAACAGCACTGTGACAGAAAGTGGCATCAAGGATTCTTAGGTTTTTTTCTCGGTGATTCCTGCATCAAATGTGTTCAGTCTCCCATTTTTTCCCCTAGAGTTCAGGCAAGCTTACACTGTCCTTTGGTAATGAGGCTGAGTTCATTTATCATCAATTGTAATAAACATACTGAAGGATATATTATGCCCCCCGTGACACCTTAGCAATCAAACTGCCATAACTGATTGAAGGTAACTATATTATTGATGGCGCGTAGGAAAGGACAAGATCTTCTTTTCTCTTTTGCTTGCTGTCTGTATTCATGACTGCCAAGAATAGAAGGGAAGATTTATTTTCAGCACTCAAGTCAACCAGTGTGCTTCTGAATAAACAAAGATTTTTCTAATGGGAAAGCACGCTATTTATTGTGGTCACTTTTCAGAGTAAAACTGCACTTTAAGTCTAGGTTTATTCTTCTAAGTAATGATGCTGGTGTGTGTTGGTGCACTTTGTGTAATTCTAGAGAAACTGCAAATTCAGTAGGATGTTTTATAAAGCTTTGGTCTTCAAACAGTTATATTTTACTGGGTTTTAATGTAGTTATGTGTGATGGGTCTTTCAATAAAATAAATTGCATGTAATATGCTAATTTTAGTCATCCTGTCATTAACCAAATCTGAAGTCTGATGACTGCATGATTTTTAAGTAGTTAGAATGATGTCAGTACAGTTTTGTCTATACAAAACAAAACATTGTTCAAAAATTACACTGACTGCTGAATAAGGATCTTTTGTTTTACTAGTGGGATCCAGAAACCTGCCTGTTAACAACACTAGAATTAAGTGCATACTGACAATCTACTGTTCTAATCAGTTACAAATACCTGCATCACAGTCAGTGATGCAGCCTATTCAAAAATGTTAGACAGGTAAGACTTTCAGGAGTGGACTAGATCTAAAAGAGAATCTGTATACTTGAAATCATAAGGTTTGTGACTAATGCAGTGCACTGAACTTATTTATAAAAAGAGTTATAATGCATTCACAGATGTTCTACAAACAAAAATGAGGCTTTTTTTACATCACTGCATTTGGTTCTGCTCTATTAAGAGAACATAAAGGCCCTTACACCACACGTATAATTTAGACTCAAAATAGTTTATAAATACTACAACAGCATCAGGAACCACTTTATCTACTTCTACAATGAGGCCACATACTTGATGGAATGTGTTAGCTGCTCAATGCTGCACACCAGTTAAGATGGAAATGGAAAAGAATTCTTTCCACAAAAAGAAAATTGGGAATTTGTAAGGGAGAAAGAAATGAACCATCATAGGATGTGGCCAAGGCACTCAGCAGTTCTTACAAAAAGTTCCATAGGCAGTTCTTCGGCTGAGCCTTGAAACAGTAACCCTAGTACCCTTTACAAATCTTAATTTGAGATTAAGTACTGATTTACAGAAAGAAGCAGCACATCCCAGACAATTGCAAAATCTTGATTTTCAATTAAAATGTTATATCTAGGCTTTTACACAGGACTTAACTAAGTACTGACTTTTCTTGGAAGAGTCAGTAGTATTGCAACAGTGGTTTACTATCATAACCTTGTAATAACAAATTGTGGGTGAAATGTTACTATTTGAGTCCAGGGGAAACATTAATTTGCATTTCTCTGTCCCATTCCTAGTTTAGTATAGGTTAGAGAACAATATCCATCTGCAAACAGGAAACAAGCTTTGACGTCCTAATTTCCTACTCGCATTATTCTGTGAGTCATATAGGTCAAACTGTCAGCTCCAAAAATGTAGCTAAAGTTCAGGGAAACTTAATCTTCTCTGCAAAGTATTATCTTTTTATTCAGCCTAACCCAAGTCAGTAAATCGATAAATGTAGTAGCTATAAGTCAGTTTCGTCATTCAAGATTCAGAATACCAAATTCCCTTTTCCTTTTTCACTATGGTAGCAACACAGTTAAGATTTCCCTTGCCTATCAATTTTGGGTTTTTCTTTTAATGTGGTCTTCACTGTGGTGCTCATTACTGTCCCATCTGACCACTTAAAATGTGGGATTAAGCTAATGCTCAAAACATAGGTGTGACTTTGGGAATGATTATTTTCTCCATTTTACCAATGAGGAAAATGAGGTACAAAGTTACCTAGCTCTCCTGTACTTAGCAATTGTAGAGTCCCTGGTTGTTCAGGATTATTAAATTCATATTTCTCACTTGGTAAATTGTAACAATAAGGCATACAGTTTGCAAAAAGTAACCACAGATGGAGGAACTGCAAGAGATTAGAGAATTATGTATCTTCTAAAGGAAATAAAATCTCACTCCCAAGTTCCTTACATATCCTTTCTCTTCAGTCAAGCATTCTTTATTCACCTTTCAAAACACATTGCTGAGTCATCACTTAAGAGATAAAGTCCAACACTGAAGCTTACTTGCTGCATCCTGTGCTCTACTCCCTGTATGTTCTGCCACAATGTATAGTATCTAATAAAGCATCAGTGGGAATAACTTCTGCATCATCTCTCTTTTACTGTATGCGTCAAGAATAAAAAGCAAAGGGGGGAGCTACATATTCTATATACACGAGAGTACTTTTTGAATTTGTTATTGGCTATTTTTAGGAGTTGAAAGAGGGTTGCAAGAACAGATATTTGTCCTCTTTCCCATCTAGGAAAAGTTGATAAATACAGAGCTGCAGAACTGGAAACAGAGCTCAGGCCTCTGGATCTGCTGTCTCATATCTAACTGTTACACAAACTTTCTGGCTGGTAAGGCATCTGGGAAAAGAAAGAATTTTATATATGTGTGTTCCTTTCACAAGGATATAAGTAACAGCATTAAAGAAGCCAAAACTCAAATAGGTAAACTGTGGCAAAGTAGAGCTGTGCTGAGAATCACATCAGAGAATAACATACACAAACAAGACTTGGTCTTTCACTTTTCTGTTATAACCACCAGACATTCACTTTTCTGTTATAACCACCAGACAACAATGCTGCCTACTATTCACTCCAGACATAAACCAACAAGACATAATACTTATCCCTATTACTGTGTCATAGGTACTGCCTAAAAATTTGCTGATACAATGATATCCACAGTTTAACAGTCAATCCCTGCCTGTTCAAATATAGCGTGTATTTACAGCGGGTAGATCACCTTTTCAACAAATACGTAGATTTCAGACCATAAAGCCACAGATCTAATATACATGCAGAGAATTTTAGTAATGACAAAAGGTGTCCATGAGTCCCTTTAAAATATACAAAAGGTTTAAACCACTTTTGGGTTTGCATTGTGACTCTTGAGCTATTAACATTTGCTCCACACAAAGATTTCAGAAACGGTGAACTTTTCCCTCCAAGGCAGCTGAAGCTGATCTACAAATACCCTCTCACCTATTGGCTCAGCAACAGCACTCTTCCCCTCCCCTCCATCAGAAAGGCTCTGGGATGCAATCCCACCCACAGCCTTCCTTATATACTGCCTGGTTGGAAAATTACTTCTTCATTTTTGCTTTTTGGTCAGAGGTTGACTGTATCTTCTTTATACAGTCTGGCAATGCCTGTGGATTTCAGTGGAACCTGGAACCTTATCAGCAATGACAACTTTGAAGGTTATATGGTGGCCTTAGGTAGGTGAAAAAACCTGATTCTATCCTTCTTCCCTTCCCCCATATGGATCCTCCTGGATTTTAAGAGTCTGAGTTCTTCTAAAATCTAGATATTGCTGAAGCTTTTTTCCTCTGAAAAACAATGGAAGAATCTTTGTTATTTGATAAACAGAGAACATTAACTACACTTAGCCGGTCACCCAAGTGGCCTTGCAGCTTCCAGGAATTTCTCAGCCCAGTACTTGTTAAAAGTAGAATCTTTGTGTAGCTTTCATCAGAGACAGGGAAGAGTTTGAGCAGCCCTGTCTGCTCAATTTCTCTTGGTTTTGAGCACAAACTTACAGAACCTATGTCTAGGGTTAATTAAATGTTAAGTAACAAAAAATAGTGCTTGGGTATTTGCCACTTTCAGGCAGTTGACTAGCTCAGTGTAATCTATCTTTAAACACCTTACAAAATACTGCTCTTGTTACTGTGACTTGGTAAGTCTCGCTAACTATTTTCTGGAGCACTTGAAGCTAACCTCTTACCTTACTCACATCTTTTAAAGATTAATGGTGCCTGAATGGGGAACTAAGAAAGTCCTTGGTACTTTATTAGCTTTCTTGTATAAAGCTCATTACAGACTGACAGCAGGCAATCTTGTGTGCTGCCTTCTCTTCTCTTTGCCTCTCCCACCCCTTTCTGCCTTTTTGACTTGTGTAAACTGGTGACCAGCAGTGTCCCTTATTGGCTATTGTATACACAACTAGAATGAAATCTGTTTTCTGGATGTATCTATGCTGGGTGACCCACTTAAATTGTCTAGTTGGTATTTTTAACATGGTGAAAGAAATATGTTTCTAACCTTGGTGTGTTATCAGTTAGGAAAAAAACGGAAAGGGTGCTCCCATAATGAGGCCTTATTCCTCCATTTGAATACTAATATATTCTTAATGTGTTAATGTCCTCAAATGGAATAGAGGTTCTGTCTGTTACTTGATAATAAACATTGTCCAGCTAAGTAAAGGAATTTTTTTAATGAAACATAACTACTGATCTTGTGAAAAATGCAATTCGTTTTCAGCATGTAATTGGGGTAACTTACTCAAAAGTAAAGGCAAAGAATCCTGTTGATAATTTACAACCTATCATTAATTACTCCTGCTTGGTTGCCAATATACTGAACAACATGAGGACTGAAATAAATATTGTAGAGCTGGAATGAAAAACTTTTCTACCAGGGTAAGTAGAGTAAGGAGGCTAATATCTGATCAGCTGAGTAACTAGGGGGCTACAGATGAGGACGTGGCTATTCCAAGCCTAGCCTTTCCTTCAAAGTAATACCTACCTCTAAGGAATAGATCTGTAAGTAGCTTGTACTTATATATTCTTAAAACTATGTTAAGGCTTAATAGGTACCGCTGCTGCCAGTACTGAATTCAAACCCCTCTATGCTAAAATAAACTGGTAACCATGTAAAAACACGACAGACAGATTCTAGCACTTCTGTAATGCATACAGTAGTGAAGTTCTACTTCAGACACAGACTGCATAATGAGCCATATGGTTCAACACATGGTCTCTGAACACACCCTGTCAAGAAGTTCACAACCCCAGCCTGCATAAAATGAGAAACTTTTAGTGGTCCTATAAAATGACACTTTTAATCTAGGTGATGAAAACAGCTAAATTGATACACAGCCTCCTGCTTTACCCACCCCCCCTTCCTAAAAACCCAGCTCTGAGCATGCTATTGGGATGCAATGTAATTCAGTTGCCTGCCAAATAGGTGGCCTGTTCCTCTGAAGAAATATTCACTAGAGAAATAGAAAAAAAAACAACTCTGGAAGCAATCCTTTAAGCTCAGTATTACCAAGAACATCAGTATTCTGGTAAAGGTAATTGATCATTATAGATGACCAGGAAATCTTTTGGCAAGTGTGATGTTTTCTAGTTGCACCTAAAGAAGTGTTAATAGTAAGTGGCATGTTCTGAAAACAAGCCTGAACAATTCATTTTAGGACTGCCCTTCAGTTTACTCTATTTAAGGTATAGTGTGCAAAGATTTCTTGTCAATTCACACAATGCCTTTCCTCTGACAAAGCATGAGAACAGGCATTAACTATTCCCTTTAGCTAAGCAGAGGGTAAGTCTGAGACCAAGCTTGTGGTGTCTACGTGGGGGAAACCAAGTCTCCCCAACTCCTCAAAGGACTCTTTGGACTCAAAGTCCTAGAAATCTTGCATAGGAATGGTGCAAAAATTGAATAAACTGTTTCCCAAAGAGTAAAATGTACAAGAACATGACTTGATCTGTGTAATATACAGCTTTAAGCAAGCAAACACACACCACCCCCTTTACATCCCCCCCAAAAAAACCCAAACAACAAAACCTTGCATAACAATAAGGTCAAACTATCTAAGAAATGCTTCTAGTAGTAATAAAGGCAAGTCCTGGCTGTCAAAATGGCTGGTGATAAATACAACTCTGACCTTTTTGCCTCCTGTCCAAGGTATTGACTTTGCAACACGCAAGATAGCAAAAATGCTGAAGCCTCAGAAAGTGATCAAACAAGATGGTGATTCATTTTATATCCATACCACTAGCACATTCAGGGATTATTTGCTTCAGTTCAAAATTGGAGAAGAGTTTGAAGAAGATAATAAAGGCCTGGATAACAGAAAATGCAAGGTAAGACCGACTATATAAAATCAAGAGTCTGTGACAAAATTAAGATGCCATGATCAATATTTGAGCTGAAATTGTTTCAAGAATACTATTTGTAATGCAACACAGAGGTAGGAGCCTGAGTTACAGAGAAGGAATTTCACTTTTGCTTGGGAAGAGTATTTAGGTCCCCTTTTATGCAGGAAAAAAAGGATGTTGTCTATGAGTATATTGTAGAACTGAGACAGACACACAGAAACACTTTTTTGTTTCCTCTTCCACAGAGCCTAGTTACCTGGGAGAATGATAAACTTGTCTGTGTCCAGACTGGTGAGAAGAAGAACAGGGGCTGGACTCACTGGCTTGAAGGAGACGACCTCCATCTGGTATTTACTTCATGTTTCTACTAATTGTGTCTCTATGAGAAAAATAAGGTCTATAATGTGATCACGGTGTGCATTGTCACCTTCTAGCTCTGTAGTATTTGTAACGGATGATACATACGGAGCATGTTCTGCTTTGATTTTAGTTTAGCAGGAACAACTTCATTGTTTCACTGTCTTGTATAGCTAAATTCAGCATGTTAAGCATAACTTATTTGCATGGCAGCAGAGTGGTGGTCAGTAGTCATGGCACAGGATCAATGTTCACTTTTAGAAGAAGTTCCTTTGATTACTATATACATCTATACTCTTGTTTGGGGTTTTTTTGTAGGAGCTTCGTTGTGAGAATCAAGTATGTAAACAGGTCTTCAAGAGAGCTTGAATATGTGTACTGGTTCCTACATGGAGAGACAGCTATATACAGGAGCATCCTTCCTGTCCAGTGATGGCTGTACAGACAAGAACTGATTCCTTGTGCCTATTAAGATAAATGGTCTGATGGTTTCTGGCTCAGGAAATAAGTCTGCTGTTGCCAGTGTTAAAGATCTGATTTTGCTAATAAACACCTAAAACCAAACCTGATGTCTCAATGTGTTTTTGGCAGGGCGGGGGGGACCAAACATAAGTATGCCTTGGGTCTCTAGTTAACCAATAGTCTAAATAAAAAAAAGAAAACCTGCCTACTCTAAAGGGGCATGCCAACATCAAACAAAACGGAGGGGGAACAATGGTAGAGAAGTGAAGATAACAGCAAAGGAAGCAGACAAAAAGGATACAGGTTTGTTATTCAAAATGCTTCTCTTTAAGATGCAGACTAGTAGCTAACTCCACTTGCTTGTATCATAGATGTATAATATAAGGTCCTGTATAGCACCACAACTGCTTTGTTTTCAAAATAATTAACTTCAGCTTACCAGAGGAAACCAGCCTGTGACCAAATCCCAGAACAATGAAGATGGGTCTGAGTAATCCACATAGATTCCTGTCTGCAAAATAATTTAACTCTATAAGCACATATCTAGAGTGAAAACAATGCTTCTTTAGTTAAGATTATTTGCATATATCTGTTCAATTAGGTTCAATGTTTTTCTTTTTGACCTTGTGTAATGTCACATAGAAAAGCAGGTTTTATTCTGCCTTGTGTAAACACATGTAAGTGGTCAGATCAACTTGGTAGTTACATGTGAAATGAATTGCTGCATATTGTTGGTAATACTAACATGCAGGGATCTTATCAGTAGTGGAAAGAGAAAAGAGCTTAGTAACTTAATTACTTTCTATGTGAAAAAAAAAAAATCCCTTGTATTTTAAAACATAAGTGACACCACTTTTCTGATACTATTTCTTCTTGCCAGTTTGGAATTCTTAAAGCTACAGAGGTAGATAAAATGTTTTGAAGCTTGGAGGGCTTTTGGTTAGACTGAATCCCTCAATATAATTACTAGAGGACTAATCCAATTTAAGCTAGTTTCCAAAATATGAAGAATTAGTATTCTTTATACAGTTAGGGAAATTTGGGGGACCAGCAGTAAAATGACTGGTGTTAATTCTATAGATGCTGACAGTGGGTGTCTTCTGGAACTGAGTAGCTTTCTTTTGTTTGAAAACAAAATTACTGTTACCATGTTATTCTAATGTAAATAACAAATTCTTGCATCAAATCTCCCATCACGTCTATCAGCGATATACAGCAAGAGCCACGCTGCCTTCACTACGCCACTAGATGGCACCTCTGGAATATATTGCGTCTTTATTTAAATCGTAGAGGCTCCTAGTGGCAGTATTTTAAGTGTTAAATATTGCAGATACTCTCAAGCCCCACAGCTTTTAAGCTGTACGCTCCAATAAGAAACGCGTGAGAAGCAAAACACAAAGGCAATGATGACCTTAAGAACTCTGTCAGTACAAAGAGAGAATCCAAGTTGAAAGTGGAAAATCGCAAACTTAGAAACCCATATGACTAGAAGCGTAATAATTCGTTAGTAAGGCTGCTATTAGGAAGCTCTTACTGTTAGAGATATAGAAGAGTTATTATCAGTAGTGATATTACTTTTCTTATTGCTACCTTCCTACTTCAAATTGCTGATTTGAAAGCAGGTAATGCAATGCAGAACTCACTTGAGGATGATTTGGAGATCTTGAGCATGAGAGAAGCTACTACAGTGATAAAACTACTTATTCTAATTTAATTTATATGCTAACCAATTCACATGCTTTCACAAAATACAAATGAAACATCTTGAAATGCGAGGTGAAAAAAGAAAGGGAACAGTCACATGTTCTGGAGGTAAGGGAGGAAAAAAAAAGAAGACATTAAGATAGCCTTTGCCAAGAAGATATGCACTTGAACTATAGAACTGAAGGACAAGAACAAAACTCTGCAGAGAAGCACTTGATGGGTTTTATTCAGAGGTGTTTCAGACTACTTCAACTACTTTACACTATTGCTTTGACAGTCAAATTTTTCTAAGTTTTTTTAGTGCAAGTGCTGACCATGTGTATTATAATGATTTTAAGATGCCAGCTGCATGTGCAACTACTTTATAAACAGGTGAACAGAAATGTGTTGCTTTCTGGATTCTACAATCAAAACAGACAATGGAAAACCAAAAGAACAGCCAGGATTCACAGTCTCTCAAACACTTTCTCTAATGATGATATGAAAAAAGAAAGTTATACAGTGATACACAAAAATGTAAGGAGTTGTATCACAGCGTAGTTTGCTATTATTGTTTCTAAATGCTGGTCTTAGTGACAGACTTATACACATTACTTTTAAACTGAGCATGTAACTTTTCCCTGACACCATCAGAAGTACCTTTAAGGTTACTAATTTTTACTCAAAAGCTTTTAAGACATAAATTTGTGCGTAGTCCCCTAATAATTTTCTTGCATACTATTCTGTGCAATGACTATGTAATATGGAATAAAGCAACAGTTCAGCATAAGAACAAACCAGCAACTTGTGCTTTGGATTAAGCCCCAACTCCACTGGGGGGAAAAAAAAAAGGTAACAAAATGAAACATAACCTCAAGGAGATGAAGAAACACAAAATTAACAATTTAAAACTCAAAGGTAACAATTTGCATATGTTCTACAAAAGACTGGCAAGATATATTAAGATCCAATTATTTACAAAAGAATTTGTTTCCCATTCTGGCCACCTTGGTTAAATCATCAAAAACATTGGTTTTATTCAAACACCTTTAAATCAGTACAGAATGGGAAGGAAGATGTATAATGAAACACAAGACCAAATATCGCATCTGCCTCACTTATGCATAAAAAAATCTCATTAATTTTATTTATAAATAAATATTATATTATTAATAATTATGTGCAGTGCTTACGGAAATATGTCTTAATTCTAGCCTTTGTGTATACAGACCAATTTATTCCCATCTTAAGAACATCCTGTTGTCCTCCTTTTATGGGATTCTTTCACTCACTGAGTCAAACTACGCTGCACTGCACGTAGCTGTCTATTAACATCTTAATTATTAGTGTCTGTTCATCACGGGGCAAAAATCTCCTGATACAACTCCCACTTTTTTTTGTCCTCTTCCAAAACACAAACCTCTCAAAATCCTTTTCTTTTTCACCTACAGGTGGTATAACTGACTGAAAAAGCAGAGCTGGAAGTGAACACCCAGTTCACTTAAGGGCACACAGACCCTGGCTGTTTTGTTCTTCAGCTAGAGTTTTGATGGTGAGGGAAAAGAAAAGAGGGAAAGATGAGTATCTTTCACAAATATATAATTTTGAGGTATTATGAAAGAACTAGGTGCAGAAAAGTTTGTGGTTTTACACAAGAAAGGAAAAAAATACTTCATGTTCAAACTACACTCAGAAAGGGCCAAGGGCCAGCGCTCACCGGGGGCTTAGTGTTCTTTTTCCCTTGGCATGTTATGCAGATTGTAATAATTAGACCACAAGCCTGTAGTACCTCGATCATTCGTCACTGAGAAGTGGGCTAACACCTCAAAGGAGCGGAGCAGGTACGGACCCATTAAAACGGGAAGACTTCAGCAGCCTAACCGCATACCCAGGCGGCCATACCTGCGGGCCTGCTCC
>NW_009260790.1:449160-483820 GCF_000687185.1 Egretta garzetta
GAGGGCGCCGGGCTATTCCTGGGCCGTCATCCCGACCCCAAGGTCAGGAACCTGCGTGTGGGAAGGTGTTACTGAGGCGCTCTGCCCGCGCCCGGGTTCTGCGCTCAGTGTTCTCCCTTGCCTCCGCTCTCCCTGCTGCCCCTGACCCGCGGCCCCCTGGCTGGTCGATGGGCTTGAATTGCTTCTCTCCTGGTTAATTGTTTATTCCCTGCTTCCATCTGCCAGATGGTCTTTGTCTGGAGGATGTCTCTTTTTCTGTGTTCAGTGCTAGGCATTTTATATGTTCTCTGTATCTGATAAAAAAAAAAAAAAACACCACCTACTTTTTAAGGTAATAAAACACTTAAAATTCTCAGGCTCTTTGCTTAGAAGCAAGGGGGGGGGGTGTGTGGTCTTACATTTAATAATTTCTTTTTGAAACAGGTTTGCCAGTTCTCCGATGCTTCCTGCGATGTACTTTTTTTTTTTTTTAGTTCAATCTCTTTCACTTAAGAGTTATAGGTGCTATGTTGTGACTGACAAACATCTGACAGAATAATGTGAGCTGTTTCCTTTTTCTTCTTTCTAAAGGGTGGTATTTTCCTTTTTTTCTTCTTTTAAATATAGATTAAGGTCTCATGTTTTGATTGTAGATTGGAGGACTCTCAAATGAATTCTGTTGTGGTACTGATCGGGATGTAGGGAGATTCCCACTGTCCCAGCATAATGCCAGAATCATGTACGACTTCAAATCTTCCCTCATCTCTTTAAAATAATATTTTCATGTTAAACTGTATTGCGTCCGTATAAAACGTATTGTGTTGGGCCAGCTGCAGAATAGGCTCATTGCTGTACTTATGCTCCAGGGAGGATCAAAAGAAGTTATTTTTGTTCTGTACCACATCTTATGACAGGATTGTAGAGCAAGGTGGCTGCTGTTGTCACTCAGATTTGTATTCCAAAAAGTTGTTTTTGATTACCCTGTACATCATGATTTAGCAATCTTACTATGGTGCCGCAGGAACTAGGAGGAAATACTTCATGCTATTTACTTGATGAAGGTCCTCATACTCTACGGAAGCATTGAGAAAAGGAGTACAATTCCCATGTTGGAGAGAGTGGGATAGGATGCCAGCTCTGTAATTGCTACTGTGAAAAGGGATCTCTATTTTTATAGGTGTATTTCATGAGTACTTTGTTTACATGCAAACGTGATTGTTAAACTGCATCTGATTATGAGATGTTTTATGATTAATTTCAGAATAATTTAACCTATGTAAGCTTGTTTGTGTCATTGCTTCAGCAAATTACTGACATCATCAAAAACACTGCATTGTGGAACTGAGGCTGCAGAAAATGAGTTCTCCAGTAGGGACTCATCTACCTTTTCTGGCAAAATGTTTGTCTCAAGTGACTCAAGTTCTTCCATGTCTTTCTGGTATAGTTCAGCTAGGACCAAAGCTGACTGCTCTTTTCGGGGATTGCTTGAGACAAACTTAATCTTGTATCATTTTAAGAGAGTCACGCTGTCACTTTCTATTGTTAATGGACCCCTCATTGAAAAGTCACAGCTAAGTCTATTTTAATGTTCCTCCACATCTCTGCTTTACTGTTACTTGTCGCAGCGGACCCTGGATCAGAGGTGGACTATATGGAAAAATAGCTTGCTAAAATACATCGTATGTGACTTCTGTCTGATTCAAACTCTTTATCTGGCAGTGACTGAAGGCAAAAAAAAACGCTTAACTAAAGCTGAAATTAATTGCAAGCCTCTTGTAGATTAGTTTATCTTCTTATATCAAATCATAATTAAGTATAATATTAGTAAATTGTAACTTAAACAGAAGCAAGATGGATACAATTGATAGTGGCTTTGGGATTACAGGGTATAGTTTAGCTTCAGGAAGGTATTTTGCACTGCTATCGACAGTGTCTCTCACTGAAATTTTCTTAGTGTTTACTTAATGCACTAGAAGTTGTCATTTACTACAGACCATACTAAAATCTTTGGGAGGGAAGAAAATTCCTTTTTAGCATGTGAATTTTAGCATGAGTGAGAGATAGTACAAGATGAGAATAGGGGCTGCACAGAAAAAAGCAGAATCAAGCCAAATGTGGCATAAAGTGGGAAAGAAAGATGTTAACTTAGTATCTTCTATGATTTATGTGATTTTGAGTAGTGTTTTCTGAGCACAGAACAGGACCAGTGTCACCAGAAAATGAAGCATTTCTTAAACCAATTTAACATGCTCTAATGAATACAAGAAAAATAAAGCTATCCATTCAAATTACCCTTTACTGTACAGATTTGGAACTCTTCTATGATTATGGGAGAATAAAAAAAATCCTTAGAGCATCACTAAGCAGTTGCCACTAAAGTACATGTTTATACAGATTTATTTTTTTTTAGCTGAGAGTGTGTGAGCCTGAGGGACCAGTCTTCCTGGTGGTACCTTTATTGGTCTGCTGCATAATCAAATTATCAGTTAACTGTCTTTAACAGGGTTCTGTTTTTACATGGTTTGTTGTAGTGTATCCAGCTAACAGCTCTTGAGAAGTCCAGTAAGATCAAAAATGTATTTCTGAAAGCTGCTATTCAAAGCCATAATCCAGATGTGTCCAGCAAAAACTGTACTAGCTAAAAACCAATGTGCTTTTTCCATTCAACCAGTTAGATTTTTTTTTTTAATTAACCTTTTAATTTGTGTATTAGAGTTGTGCTCAGTAGGGAAGATGGGGATTGTTTGTTCTATAGCCTACGTAATGGTTAGTACCAAGTAACTTGTTACTGTTGGGTAATGTAATGATATAACAGCTTTGTCACATGTCACTATTGCAAATACTTAGTGCCGAAATCAAGGGTTGGGTGCTGTTGAGGTACACTAAACTTTCCTAAGAAAATATTTTTAAAAACCCAGCTATGTGTTTCTTCATGGTGATTTGGAGAGTCATCCAGTCTGAAATAAGAACAGGTCACTTTGAACTCCCACAAATCTAACATACTTTATTTGTGTTACGTGAAGGCAACAGGTTGGGGCCGCATTTGTGCCTAGTTTGTGCAAACAAGCTACGTCTTCTGAGTCCCTATGTTTTGCCCTGAGCATAAAGCCTACCTTAACTTCCCTCCTCTTGATGGTTAGTCTTAAAGCACAGGGGAATTAACTGGACAGAAGATGTGCACCAGTTTTATGCTGTATTCTCAAACTTCTCTTTCTAGAGAGGCACTTTTGCCTCTCTAGCATAATACCTTTGTTTCTCCCTTTTTTTTCTCTCTTAAAGCTTTCTAATCTTCAGATCAAATTTCAGATTTCTGTGATAACTATCTTTAAACCTAGAGGAATATTTAGGGTATCTTAAGAACCATATCTGGTCCTTTAACAGTCACTAAATGTACCCTCTGTTGTGAAAGCTGTCTCTTTCATTGAAAAAAATATTCAGGATTTATGTATATTTTAATGTTAATTTGTTCAGCAGTAAGGAAGATAAGTATCATTTGCCTATCATCCTGAAAAGGGCAGGGAAAAATCTTGTATTGGTTTTAATTGCAGTATCTTATCTAAAACCAGCTCAGTGTCTGTGCAGATTTCTTTGTTCCATGCTCTTCAGATTTTTTTTTTCAGGGCAGATTACAGTCTGGGGGATTGGTCCATAAGAAGGATGTGTGGTTGATGGACTAAGAGTGACAAATACAAGACAGAAGGTTTGTCTGAGTGTCCTCCCGTTTCACCAGTGATGATTGCAGCTGGTTTTGACGTAACTTCGGCATTGATCTAGCCTAGCACTGTAGGTGAAAGAATGCTGAGTGGCACAAGCGACCTCAATTATCTCCTTGAAACTGGGAGATGATGAAGAGAGGCTGTGTGCAAATCATACCTTATGAGGGTTATGACCTTATTTGAGTGATCAATGTTTAACCGTATTTGAGAATAAATTGGTAAATATATTGATTATTATCTATGCCTTTTCCTCCTTATGTATTTCCTTCCTAACATTAGTTTTGGAACTAGGTAGCAAGAATGAATATGAACAGTTTGGAAAAGTTTCACATCACATTTATTTTTCTTGCTTTTCACATAATTCATCTTCCTCCCTCAGCCATTTCCACATATATGGGCTATTTGTGTATTTTCTTTCTCCATTCCTTTACCTGAAAAGCACGGTTACAGATCAGTTGAATGGTAAGCTTTTAAAACTTTAATTCAACCCCCTAATTCAAATAATTTCAATTCAGCTGGGTTGGTTTACTGACAATATTTTTGATACTGCTTTGTGAGCTTCATTTGGATTCGGTAATAGGGAAAACTGGTATGGGGATGCGTGGCTGATGTTTTCTCAGGTATGCCTTTGAGGGGTGTAGTTTTTTCAGATAAGTGGCTGAAAAATTAAGATGTATGATACAAGTGGAGAAAAATTAGAGTATTTTTAAGTAACTTTCTAGAGACCCTAATATGCACAGCATCTACTTATGGCAAAGCTAAACAATTTGTTTATGCAATAAGCTCCCCTATTTTGCTTGACAAGGAGAAGGGATTAAGACATTCTAGTCATAGCCTTTTTTGTTGTTTCAAGAACAACAACAAAAAAAAGAATTTATTTTCTAGCTGCCTTCCATGTTCATGTGGTGACACCTGTCATGGAGGGAGATGCAGTTCCAGACGCTGTTTTCCCACAGTTTTTGAAGTCTGATTTAATTTGATCTGTTCTTCTTCCTGTTGGAGTAGGTTTCACAGGCCATTAAATGACTGCAGTAATGTAGCATAGACATTGACTTGACACAAATCTTTTGTTTGCTCCTTTACTTGCTTGGCAGTTCTTTGGGATTATGAGCAGAAGTGAAAACCAATACATTACATACAATGCTTGAGTATCATAATTCAAAGAGGAAATAACATGAATTGCTTATTTTTGCAGGCAGTGGACACCCTCAAATACAATACTTTTATTTTGTGCTGGGCCTGTTTCAAGCTGAAGATTTAAGCTTTAGGAACAGATCCTCTGAGGCAGCCTGTGATAATAAATAATTTCTTTTCTCTTTTTCATTTATGCTTCAAGTTTCACTTGAAGCGCTTATAAATTATAAGTTTTATCTTGTCTATTTCTTTATTATGTATAGTATTAGTGTTACGTGGTCATGTACTAATTTTAATAAATAGGTTCCTAAGAGTTTTCTGAAGTTGGATTTTGAAGGCAGATGCTTCTCTGTCTTACTAGTAATGTGTAAAACCTGTTTTGTTTTTTTAGTTCTGTGTGATGGAAAGTGTCTAGATGATGAGAGGGTGTTATTTACTGTCTGTCTTTACTTCTCAAGATGCTTCTGTCCAGCAGAGTTCTATATTTTTAGTGTTGCAGATCTGTTTCAGATTAACTTGGATAGCGATTGTCTTTAATAACTTTCAACTGCATCTTCTTTAGCATTGATGTTTTTTAGTGTGGTGTGAAATTAAGGTGAAGGTCACGTTCATATTGTCCCTTTTATCAGATTAAGGCAGTTTGTTTCATCAAATGCCAAAATAAATGGGAAGGAGTGTTACAGGTTTTGAAATTGCTGAGCAGTAAATGTTAAATTTGTCTTACACAACCGTTTGAGGGACAAACACTGTATTCTCCAGTGCAAATGGTTTTCCAAGGCAGCGAATACGTACTTCAAATCTAAACATCAGGGGTATTTTAGTATTGTCGCACAGAACAGTGAAAGAGCAGTAAGACTCTGTGCCGTTTAGCAGGTTATCAAGTAAAGCTTCTGTATTTGCAGTTTCACAGGAGGGGGGGCCAAAGGGCAACCGTGGGGTGCGTGTGCAAACGTATGTACAAACCAACCTGTTTATTTGCTGTTATTTCCTTTGTGCAGATCCGTCGAAGGCGCCTTGCTCGGTTGGCAGGTGGACCATCTTCCCAGCCTACTACGCCACTTACATCACCGCAGAGAGAGACCCCCCCTGGACCACCTGTAGTAGCACCAGCCCCGGGGCCATCCCATAGTCTAGGCCTAAATGTCCATAGCATGACCCCAGCTACCTCTCCAATTGGTGCATCAGGTAGGCTGGCATGTTAGTGACAAAAATTATTATTGTACGTCTGTGGAAAGTTACTATGCAACTCCTTATCTTTAGAACATGAGTGCTATTACTGATGTTATTTCTGCTGTTACTAAAAATAATTTTCAAAAAGAAACATTCTGAAGTGGTGAATGAGGGTACTTTTTTTTTTTTTTTTTTTTAATTTTCCAAATAACAAATGGTTAGATACAATTATTGTCCAGGTATAAGTATAATAATAGCATTTAAAACAAGGGTTACCAAAGCTTGAGGAAGTTTGTAATACAGTTTAATATTACAGAATATTACAGGAAAGAAAGCCAATCTGTCAAGAGGACAGAAAAATAAAGCCTTTTCAGTCTTGCAACACAGTTTTTATTGATTAGTTTCTAGGTACATTTTAGCAATCAGTCCCAAGTTCATTTTTGATCTTTAATTACTAGCATTTGGCACAATTATAAATAGTAGGCTTTGACTGTGTGTTGTCAATGTAAGAATAAAGTATTTTTTTTCCTCCTTTGTATTACTTTGCCAATTTCACTATTTACCAGAGTGAATACAAGTAGGATATTTACAAATGGTATTTATTTCACAAGATACAAGTGATACCCGATCTGTTAAAATCAGACAAATGCAGGAAGCATGGAAAGTGGAAAGGTTGATCTATAGAGAAGTGAAGACAATATTCTTATATATAGTACCACTTTTGACCTAAAAAAAAAACCAAAACGTATAGGCTGTCTTGGAAATCAAAATATATTGATGTATTTTTCCAGTATTGTGATCTTTATCTGAAAACTTAAGTTCTTTTGCATGTGGTGTTACTAAGCTAAGAGGTTCACAAAACCAATCTCAAAACAAATGTCAAGATTGTTTTAAACAGGTTTGCAATATGATTTCTAATGATAGAAATAATATTTTTTCCAGTGCTCCTTGATAAGCATGGAGAATTCTCTAGTTACTCATTTGCTGTCTGAAATTTTGTTTTTCCCTTTGGCAAGTACAGTAATTTACAAACTTAAAACTTGTAATTTAATTACAGTGCTGTTCTGAAATACCTAGAAGTGACTTCTTCCTGCTTATTTTGTTGCCTTGTATCCAAAGCAGGACAGTGAAAAGCTATCAAAAGCATTTCCTGAGAAAAGCTCATTGCAGATGGAATTCAACACTGTGCATTGTCCCCATGATTATAGACAGCAATCCAGAAGCAAAGGTGACTTTTTTTAAGAACAGTGCAGGGTTCGCTTACTGTGTTCACTCAGCCTGTGGTTATGTGCCTATTTTAATACATCTTAGGTCTGACTCTTGCTGAAAGGAGTATTTCTCACTGCCTTTCCCTCTTCTGTGCATAGCAACTGTGTGGTGAGGTGGATCATGGACTTAATCCATGTGAAAACTAACCAAGGAAAAATAAATGGTTAGTTTTCAAATAGATGAGGTCCTGATCCATCTTACTGCACAACTGTATAAACGATAATGCCAACAGAGCAGGAGGTATGGAAACACATACCTGAAGGTAGAAATGTCTGCGTATTGGCAAACAGGTTTTTCATGGTTTGAAGTGGTCAGATAGATGAATTCTTAAAACAGAAGTCTCTAGGGTCTTAACTATCTGCACTGGACAGTACCTAACTATACAGACTAGATCATTTGATGACCAGAAACAGAAGTTACCTAGCCAGTATAGTGTTTGCTTCCTACAGTTCCGTTCATTGCAGCAATTCAATAATGCATGTCTTTTTCACACCAAGGGTAAGAGATATGGTTAAATTGGGGAACAGATCAGGAAAAAATGTTTGCAACTGATTATCTGCTGCATTTATTTAGCATAAATGAAGACTCAGCTAATGCTGTGTGGTTTGCAGGAGTTCTTTGAGCAGTAAACTAAAATGACTGCAGAGGATTTTAATTCATTTGGACATACAGAAAGCAGTCCCAGCAGAATAGTGTCCTTGTAAGCATCCATTTTTTTTTTTAAGCAAGTTGCATGTCATGGTAAGATCAAACTTTCAATCATTATTTTGTGCGCATTTTGAAAATATTTTGGACAGCCTAAAAAACCCAGTGTATCAATGATGGCCACACATACTGGGTATGTGGTCTTCATAATTTTTGCATGTCTTTATGCTGTTGCTTTTCTTTTTTTTTTTTTTTTTTTCTTTTTTTTAAAGGAAAACCGGAACTTTAGCTGTCAGGTATTTTATTATATATCTCATCCAGCAAAGTACAGATGCAAGTAAATTCTGGAAGATTTGTCGTGAAAAGGTTGTAGGTAGGACAGTTTCTTTGAAGAGGCCTGTTAACGAGTGCTGCAGTATAACTGTTAGAAGTACATTTTCCTGGCAGTGGGAGTAAGACCCCAAGGGAATGTAGAACAATGCACTTCACCCTGGTAAGGCATGTTTGCTCTGGTCTCTTTATCCACTGACTTAGCTAGCTTTTTCTTAGGGAAAAGGGTGGAAGAAAGAGAACTCAAGGAAGACTGCCGCTTTGCAATCGATAATGTACCAAAGGAAGACAAGGCTGTAACTGGGATATCTTAAATCAGTGACGTGCTGGAATACCCTGCTGAAGTCAGCCTTCCCCTGCCATGGACAGCATATTTCTGCTGGGTGTATCTTGATGGAAACTACTTCATTGAAGTTCTGCTTTTTAAAGTTGCTTTTATTTAATCTGATTGACCTGAGCAGCTTTGCTCAGTTCAGATGCTATACCTGATATATAAATATCCTTGGTTTAGGGGAGAAACTGTGCTAGACTTAGGGCCTGTGCAAGGACTTCCAGTGTCAAATTGTAATATGCATCACTAAAATTCCAGGACTGGAGGAAATGGCCATTTAGAACCAAAATGGAGTTTTTCTTGATGTTTTCCTGCTTCCTGGGTCAAATCTTTTGCAGATATTTAATATTGGCAAATAGGTCATTAAGTGAAATCTAACTTCTCTTGGAGGATCTCGGTTCCTATCTCTATTCTTCTTTTCACACTGAAAAAGTAATGGGCTCAAGAAGTTTAGGAATGAATGATAATACCCAACTACAGCCCTAAAATTAGTAAACAAAACTGAGTAAAATTTACACATAGCAAGTATCTTGTGATAGGTACAGGTTACATATGCATTCTATATGTTGTCCTGCTGTACCTTGGAGTGCTTTTACAGGTCTTCGGTTATAGAACATAGGTGTTTGGACAATCTGTTAAATTCTCTTATGAATACCAATGCAAATTAATTTTACCTCATGCACCTTTTCCACTTTTTATGAGAAGATCCGAGTGTTTTCTGGACACTGACTAATATCCAGCCTAATGTAAGGAATTAAAAGTAAGTTTTTATACCCAGGGAATTAAAACAGGAGTTTCAAAGCACTAGAGTGAAGCAATTGTTCCTACCTCCATTGCCAAATATCTAGTTGCTCTTCAGCAAACTGTCTTCTAAATGGGATTTTTCTGACATCTGCAGTTTTGTTCCTGTAAAATTTCAAGACCTAGAAAAGCTTTGGGAAGGGTGCTCAAAACAAACAGCTTGTGTCAAAGAGCATGATCCTTATTTGTTCTGTTTTGCTGCTCCCATTGTTAACTTCAGAATGTGTTGCTGCCATAAACGTGGGATAAGCTCACACTTTTCAGTAGTAGCACTGAAACACAGCCAGTAATGGAATTTAAAAATAGGTTGTCAATCTGGTTTTACACTTCTCACCTGAAACCTAATGCTGTTTGGGGAATATCTTGTAAACTGCAGGCAAAAGAACCCAAAGGATTGAAATTCATTGCTGCTTTCTTTTTAAACAGACAAATACCTTTTTTTCTACTCCTTCAAGGAGTCTGACTGACATGCAAGTACCTGATATTGATAAAATTACAGTTGCAGCTTGCAATTAATGCTACTTTATTACAAATTATTATTTCAAACAGCGTCACTAGGCACAAATTTCAGGAATAGACTGCCCTGTCCATTTAGATGTTTGTAGAACTCGTTCAACTTCCATTGTTATTGAATACAAGGCTTTTTCTGGATTTTTTTGAATTATGCATATAACTTTCCTACCATGCTAGTATCTGACATTTCTCTGAGGAAGTCTTCATTGCAAAGTGAATCCACCTGTTCATATCCTGATGCTCATCAGCCATGCTCCAAAGCCATTACATTGCTTTCCATTTGCTGGTGTCGCAGTTAGAGCATGTTGTTCGTACTCCTTGGATGCTTATTTTATTCTTGTGCAGAAGAAGTACTGATAATTTCCCAGTAAATTGTGGGAGGTTTTGTGGGAAGACTATCAGAATTCAGATGATTTTTGTCCTGTATCCTCACCCAAGTTAACTCTGTTGTAATGACCCAGTGTGAAGTCCTATTCTGATAGGACTGACTTTAATAGGGGCTTTGACCAAGTTTTAAGGTAGTGTACAGAGCAGTCTTAGAAGAGATCAGTTTACTAGTGCTTTTTTTTTTTTATGGCAGTAAATCTCCGAGCACTTCATAGGTGCAAGTTTAGTTTTGTTCTCTGTGTTGTAATGCAGGTAAGCGTTCCTATGTTGCTGCTGCAAGGGGAGGTAGAAAATGTGATTATCTGTAGTCAAATGTGAATATTATTAACGTTTATTTCCTAAAACACAACTAAAAATGCTTAAGAGCTGGATTGAAAAACAGTATTTTCTCTCCTTTTCCATCCAAATAATTGTGTAGTGCCTTCTCGTCTCTGTAATAGTAATCTTGGTGGTGCCTTTTCTCTAGGAGTAGCCCACCGAAGCCAGAGCAGCGAAGGAGTGAGTTCGCTCAGCAGTTCTCCATCTAACAGCCTTGAAACACAATCTCAGTCTCTCTCTCGGTCTCAGAGCATGGATATTGATAGTGTCTCCTGTGAGAAAAGGTAAAAAATGCAGCTTGTATAAGCCGGCAAATATTGCGCAATGCTAATCTTCAAAACCACTTACACAGGAAAATATTCTGCCATTTCTCACTTCTAGCTGTGTTAATGCAATAGGGTTAAATGCTTAAAAATGACACACTGTTTAGACCACTGTAATACTTTTTCTAGTCTGGTTTTAAGGGGAATTCCTGACCTAAGGTGATAAAAGACTAAGTATTATCTTACACGTTACGTAATGAGCTTGTCTGGTGGGGGCAATTCAGCTACTCTATTTAAAAAAGAAAAGGTTATGGGATGTGATAGCTGTGTAGTTTGTATTGCCTGCTGAAGAAATTCAGTATTGTCTTTCTTGAGCTCGAAATAAATGTGATGTGAGAAGCATTTATCAACTAGGGATTTTAATTGCTGTTTGTGTGTATGTCTGTTTCTGTTGCATTGGTTTTTCTCTGCTGCTTCCACTTAAGGTGACGTTCCTTCAGTCAGCATCTCACAGAGGACTGTTTGTGGCTTTCTACAAGTTAATGGACTCTTCTTATTTCCTCTTACAGTATGTCCCAGGTAGATGTGGATTCAGGAATTGAAAACATGGAGGTTGATGAGAATGATCGTAGAGAGAAAAGGAGTCTGACGGATAAGGTTAGTCTGGTTTATGTTAGCTGTTCTCTTTCAGACTATGTATGTAAGTTATTGGAACATCGAGCTTCAGGATTTCATGGGACAACCTGTTCAGATTATGCAATGTGGAGTTAATAGTGCTGTGTTGTTAGTTTTCAGTGTAATGCATGCTTCCGTTACATAAAAAGTTAACTTTATTTTCTGAAGGCTTCACCTCATGCTTACATTGTTGTGTTTTCCCTCACTGACGTAGCCTTACATGGCTGCAGCTTTGCAGTCTGTAATATCCTGGGGCTTGCCTTGCATTCGCTTCTTTCTCAAAAGGAACAACGTTATTTTTTGGAGAAATTTCTTTCCTAGAACTGTGTGTGTGGTAAGTGTTCCAAATAATGGAATAGAAACAGGAACAAAGGATTTATGATGGAGTAATGCAAAGTTTTAGCTTGCAGTGAGTTCAGTTATCTCCATATTTTGTATACACGCTTTTGAGAGTATGGAACCAGACCTCAGTTGTAATCTGTGAACAATTTCTTCACTGCATTGCCTCATAAAAATTTGTGGGAAGGAAAAAAAATCAAAACTTCCAATGTCAAAGCTGCATTTCGATTGTCTCAAATTAGTTTATGATGATATTTGAAAACTCTGAAGAAAATATTTTTGTTACGTATCTTACAACAGTGACCTATTAATGCCCAGATCTATTTTTTTTATGCAATAGGCCTGAAGAAGTATTTTAAGACACTTCTGACGATTGTTGCAGCTTATATGTGTAGCATTTAGAGGTCTACTAATATAGTAGTGCTTCAAATTCTACATGTGCTGTATATATGTGTATATATATACTGCTTATACTGTGTAATAGGACTTTGTTCGTAATGATGTTATAAGAAAATAAATAAGAGTATTTAGCTGTCAAGGTTTGGACAGGTAGTAGAACACTTTAAAGTAGAAAAAGAAAGAGTGCAAGTACAAAGCTCTAATTCACTCCTAAAATTGTCCTCTTTGTCATTTGATTTTAAGGCCCATGTGAAATAAAGCCATAAAGAAATCGGACATCAGTGTAGTGGAGAGAAGTTTCTACAACAGTTCTTGCAGTGCTCATTAGATGTCTTTGTTTATTCCTGCACTGTCAGTAATAAGGTCAGTTGGTAAAAGCCTGGCTTAAAGCCATATAGCAATAACCCTGTTGCAGAATCCTTTCCAGTCAATTCCTAGCTGCAAATCAGGCAGTTGGACAGCTTGCATTGTGCTACTGTGAAATAAATAGCTTGGAATCAAGCACAATCTTGAAGATGGGGGGAAGCAGTGGAAAGTAAAATAAAGCTTTGCAAAGTTGGTTCAATTCCTCTTACTCATTTGGAGACACCCCAAAAAGTTAACTGGATAGGAGACAGTGTAGTCCTCATGAGCAAAACGTTTTCTTACCTGGTTGTCTGCATGCAAAATGATGTCAATAGTAAAGCCACCTTCACAGAAATAGGCAGGAGAAGTACTTGAAAACAGTAGAATACTAGTAGAGTGGTTAAGTCAATAAAAATGTATTAATGTGCCAGAATTTATGCTTTATTAAATGCTTTCAGGGAAAGCTTTTGAAAAGGGTACAGTGCTGGTAGTTGCTCAAAGTCCCTGATAAATCTATGTTTACCTGGTGGCCATTATATTGTCTCACATTGAAAGGAAAAAAGGGACATTTTTAGTGGAAAACTTGTTTTTTTTTCCAATCTGCATTTTGTTCTTCCCCATTGATGTATTTTCTCTACAAGAAAAAAGTATTACTATCTCAAGAAGCATGAAACATAGCAGTGCAACGTGCACTTGTATTAGTCAAATATGAGAATTTTTTGGGGGGAGTCTAGGAAATAACCTGCAACTCTCGCAGGAGAACTCTTCCAGGAAAACCTAAAAACTCAAATCTAAAACTTTTTCCATCTTTGAAATTCTATGCAGCTGAATTGTCTGGTTTGTGTATGATGTTGCTTTTTCAGTGTTGGTAGAGCAGTGTTGGGGCAGGACAGTTATGTTGCTGGCTTGTCGTGTATGCTTTGGAAATAGTTTTAAATGCTACCTCTCCTCACATTGCAGGGGTAATTACTTGAGTTTTATTTCTTTGTATTCCATCATTTTGTTTTTTAGGTGCACACTCAAAGCTGTCTTAGGATTGTAAGAACCCTCCCATTTAACCTTTGCTAGCCACTATACATGGTAGCATTCTTTTTAGAGAAACTAGTTTTTCCTTTTGAGCACAGTTTACATGATGTTCCTTTTCTGGAAGAAAGGGGAACAAGGCAAGTTCTTGAATCTTTCATCCTGTCCTGACTTCATTCAAGTGAAAGATGTCTTTATCTTGGGCAAAGATTTGAAAGCCGGAAAGACTTGGGGAAGCTCTCTCCTTCCTGTGCTTTCATTTCTACAAGAAACTCTTAAAATACCTGTGCATAATACAAATTTGAATCCCTGATTAATTCCTTAAAGGAGAAATCATAGATATCTTGGTTAAATTTCCCTTCTTATATTGTTTTCAAACATGGTTTTGGGAACGTGCTTCCTACTAGATCTGTGTATTTCTGCTACATCTTTTCTGCATCTCTTTTGTGTTTCTTCAGGGTTTTTTCCAAATAAATCTAGATTGCTTTATAAGTACACAAAATCTGCCATTAAGAGTTAGTCTGAAGCCATTTAAAGGAGACCTGCATCTGATAAAATTGTGACTTGACTAATACAATTGCAAGTAAGTTGGTGGTTTTTTTTTTTAACCTCCCTAACCAAGGAACCTCTGTCTGGGTCTGAAGTATCTGAGGAGCAAGCTCTACAGCTGGTCTGTAAGATTTTCAGAGTCTCTTGGAAGGACCGAGACAGAGATGTTATCTTCCTGAACTCTCTCTCTGCCCAGTTTAAGCAGAATCCAAAGGAAGGTTGGTATCTCAACTGTTACCACTGTTAGGGATTGTTTCAGTTGAGTGGCGTGTTCCCTAGTCTTATTTTTAGCCTTTTCTCTCTTTGCTACAATGCCAGAGCCACCTGCTTGTGGTCTTTGCTTGATTTCAACATCTGTTATCGGCAGATGTAGCAGGAAATGGAATTCCCAAAAAGGAACATGGGACTGATTGGTCGTAGCTCCTGTTTTAGTCAATTGTTGTGCTCTTGTTGGTTATGTTTTCTGTTGTCAAACTAGTGTGCTGATATTGCAATGTTGCTGGATTATTTTTTTTTTTTCCCAGAAGCCTTTTACTGACTTAATGGGTTGTCTTGCATCATAATAGACATTTAGCAGTTAATTTGATAAGCTAGGAATTTGTGATTATTTTGTGTAGGAAATTATATTTTCTATGCTAGCTGCTCTCTTATTAGTGGGTGTGTGTGTGTGTGTGGGGTGTGTGCGCACGCATTTTTTTTCCTTTCTTCATGACACAACTTGCCTAACTCAACAGCAGGTGAAATATGAGAGGCAAGACAACTTTAATAATCAACAAAACCAACCTTAGGTCATCTATGATGTTTTTTTTTTTCCATAGAAGTTATATTTTTGTGTAGTTCTAATTTCAGAATCTAGTTAATATAGTCAGAGTGATAGTTATAAATGTAAGCATCAGTCTATTGTTTTTGCCAAAAGCAGCAATTAATTCACAGAAGTAAATTGCTGTCCTTTTTAGTTGAAATCTCTGATAATATTTAGATCTCTGACTAATGCCTAGATGGACAGTAGGTGAGGGTATTAACGCTCTTCTTTTATTTTTAACAGTGTTTTCAGATTTTAAGGACTTGATCGGGCAGATTTTGATGGAAGTACTGATGATGTCCACCCAGTCAAGGGATGAAAATCCATTTGCTAGCCTGACAGCTACATCACAACCAATTGCTGCGGCTGCCCGGTCTCCTGACAGAAGCCTGATTTTAAACATGGGTTCTAACCCAGGAAGCAGCCCTATGTTCTGTAATATGGGCTCCTTTGGTTCCAGTTCATTATCCAGGTGACTTCTGATTATAGCTGAATACCAATTTCACTTGAATATTGATTGGTAGACTAGAAGACAGAGAGGAGCATAGAAATGTCCCAAGAACAATAAATCGAATAGATTTTTAAAGTTCTTCACTCTTTTTTCACGTCAATGTCCTTCCATTTCACCATTTTTGATTACATTGCCATGGCTATATTTGATAGGTGAAAGCCACGTAGCTGGTTCCTTCTGATAAGTATCCATAACTTGCATTACTGAAGGCTATGACTCTTAACTTAAAAGTGTGTAGATTGTGACATAGTTTTATTCAACATTAGTAAAAAGGAATAATGTGTGTGAGCTGCAGAATTACTGCTGAAGAATCATCAGAAGGGCAAGGGCTTATTTTGCTCATTTTATCTTTTTCACCCTTTTTCTGCATATCCTAAATCATTGCTTTTTTTTTTTCTTTTTCCCCTGTAACTGGTTTAGTCTCTATGGGACTAGTCCAGCTCCTACTACCAATTTCACAAGCTATGTACCAATGACTGGTTCATCTCTTACCCCACCAGCCAGTTCAGTTGCCACTACATCTGTGCCTTCCATTACTGTCAGCTCTCACCTCACAACAACAAGCCCTTCTTGGATGCAGCCTTCCTCTCCGAGGTACCGGCCATACACTGTTGCCCATTCTGGAGGCTTTTCAGCTTCTTCCATACCACGTTCCTCGAATATTTCCATCCCGTCTAGTTCACCAAGTCCTCCAGCCATGGCTGCTAGCCCGCCAGCCATGCCAGTCATCACATCCAGACAGAGACCCACAACAATGGGTCCACCTTTGTTTACTGCTTCACCCAGTACCTTGCGCAGGCGTCCTTCTTTACTGAACAGGATTCCTTCTAGGTATTTCACAACAACAAAAGAGTGTGTTTAATGTGTGCCGTGCAGGGTGTGGCATAACCATGCAATTTGGAAGAACCTATGTTTGTGCTGAGCTCACCCTACTTACCTGGAGTTGATTTCTGCATTTTGATTTGTGCTAATATGTTGACTTGCTAACGAGCCATCTTTGCCAAAATATTAAACCTGCTTCTGCGAGCATTTAAGGTGTAATGTAATTACTTTAAAGGTAGTGATAGTCTTCTAATTTCCTCTTCTTCTCACATCCATTCCAGTTAAACTATTAGCTTTCTGTTCAGTTGCTACTGCTGGATAGCAAACCAGACAGACCTCCTGCTTTGAAATCAGTTTTCTCGGTAGGGCTTTAGTTGATTTGTTGAAAGCTGTTACTTGCTGGACTGTGTTAGATTTGATTCCCTGGTGCATAGATTTAAATTACAGATTAGCCTATTTCAGGCCTATGCCAGGCCAAGTACTGCTGCCTTTTCTCTGTTGGCTGCTCCTGGAATCCCCAGTCCCTGCAGGAGGGAGAAATGAGCACACAGGTTTTTGAGACCACTGCTTTAAAGTTCAGTATCTTAGAGTTGTAATATTTATTATTCAGTCATGTCTAAACATTGCCACTTCAACAATAATTTGTATTAGGTCTTCAACATTCTTTTTAAAATTTTGGTTTGTGAATGTGTTGTGTTTTGATATGTGAATAACTTGTAACTAGTGTAACAGAGCATGTTAGTATAGTCTTGGTTTTACTAACATGGAGTTATCTGTTGTCTGCATGTTTAGAGAAGATGACTTTTGGCAGACTTACAAAGAAAAGCTACCGTTTCCTTTTTCTTCTGGTTTTAAAGATCTGATGGCCTTTTTCATTTTTGTTGTGGTAGTATATACGACAGCCCTTTCTCCCTCCTCCTTCTTGCCGTTTCTGATGTGTCTGAGGACAGTAGTGATGAAGAAAATGAAGATGATGATTTTTCTTGTGTCCAGTTTGGGTCCAGGTATTGGAGAAAGAGAATGTAACCTGCATGTTTGGTTGCTTAGGCACTAACAGTCTATGTAGTGTCAAGTGTTCTTCAAAGTAACTTGGGAAATGACTAAAGCCAAGGAGATGACTTGGATGGGTTTTTAAGATGGTATATAAACATGTATAATGAATGTTAGTTAGTCAGCTCTTTTCTTGAAGAGATGACTAAGATAAAGTAAATGTTAATCATGCTGCCTTTTAGGTTTAATGAGCATGGTTTTTGAAATGATGTTTGAGTGGAACTCCTCATTGACTATATGAGTAGAAGGAATATTATTCACCCACAGTTGTAATTCTAAAACCGGTGGTACATCACGTGCATGTTTTCGTATCAAAAACTGGAAAATGAGAACAAAGGTTAACATGTAGAAAAAGATAGAGCGGCAAATAGCCAGCTGATGCAAACAGTATGACTTTGAAGGTTCGTTGCTGCTTGACAGCTGAGGATCGCTCCTCTAGCCTGTAAAGAAAATACACCTGAAAGTTTGAACTGCCTCTTTGACGTGGCAAGTAGTAGAGGCTGATGTAGTTGGAACAGCCAAAAGTGAAGGGGGTAGAGCAGAATATTTTATTGTAAAGCAGAGACTTATGAATTGTGTAGCAAAGCCCTTTCATTTGTGTGTCGTTAAGATACGTGAAAACAAAATGAGAAGTAATATTGGTGAGTTCTGTTTGGAAGCTAGCCAGATAGCTGTGCAGAAAAACCTGCAGAACACTGGATATGCCAAGGAAAAAAAGGCTTCTGAAAACGTAAAGGCGGTGTAGAGGCTTCTGTAGTTTTACATTCCATTGCAGAGTAATGCTGCAATGTCTTGGCTGACACAGAAATGTTTTCTAATAGGAAATAGGACCGAGGTTTTGGGGTCAAAAATGAGCAGCCCTCCTACCAAGCTTTTTGTCCTATCCAAGTGTTCTTTACTAGTCTGGTGAAAATGATTATTTTCTTTCTTTTCCCATTAAAACTTAACATTCATCAGCTTCATCACATGCACCAAAATTCTCAAAGAAATGCCTATTCTTTCTTATCAACCCAAATCGGAAAAAGGAGTAAATGTTTTGTATAAAAACACATGTACTTTAGGAAGACTTTTCTGAAAAATTATACTTTTGTAGTCTTACTAGTATCCTGAACATTTTCTATGAGCATTCAGACCCCTGTTATGATTGATAGTAATTCTGAGGTGGCCTGTGGCTGGCCACGTAGCCTAACAGAGCTGGCTGTGATTGACAAATGTATAAGGGAGGGAAGATTCGAGTTTTAAGGACTACACGCATGTTGAACAACTGGGAGGAAAAGAGTTTCTCCGAGACTTTCAGTCCCCTTTGAAGTATTTTAGTTACAGCAAAAGTCAAGGGAATCGAATTGCTTGAGTCTTCTCAAACTAAGCTAGGTCAAGACTTTAGAAAATACCTTGTGATGTAAGGGAATGCCCAAAAAGACTTAGTATGAGATGATCCTTTCTCACTGGCTTTTCTGCCTATTATTGTTCCTGTGGTATGTTGGGACGCTACTGCTAAAGTCGGACTGTTAGCCAGAAGACCTTCCAATAGCATCTTCGCTTTTCCATTCCAGTCTAATTTCAGGAGGGTGAACTTCATAACACAGGTTTAGGGGTTTTTGTGTACGTGCAATTTAGGATTATTTTTCCCCACTGTTTTGTTTAATTCTTATCCTGTTGGCAATGTAATCCCAATGTTGAACTGAGTTTCAAAGCCTTTGGTAAGAATTTCTGAGGCTGCTATGCTTCTGGAGTGTTAGTTCGTAAATTATGTCCTGGCATACTGCAGACAGCAGTAAGATGTTAGTTAAATTATAAACACAGTGGCTGTACAATTATGCAACAACTTGCATTCTGAAAATACCAAAGTATTCAATATGTGTGTGAAGGATGTATGAGCTTTGCATTAGAATAATTTCAGTTACTGCTGCAGTGAAATCATTAACAGGACTATAGAAGTAATACTTTTTAATATAAATTGATGCTCTTAAAAGGGTAGTTTTAAAGCTGAATGTGAGATGTCAAGAGGTTTAAAAGAGAGGCTATAGAAAAGAAAATGTGTGCATGGTTTTGTGGTTACGAGTGTATTTTAATAGAGCTATGTTTTACATGGATTAGTTTTACTTGAATAACTGAAAACAAATTCTCTCTACAAAGAGAGATTGCTGCTATTAGAAGTTACGTTTCTTAACATGCTGAGCTACCAGATGCTTAGCAGTAATAACCTTTCCCTGATTTATTGGTTGGGCTGTAAAGCTTGCACAATAGCCTTATACAACTCAATTATTAAAATGTAAATTATTTTAAATTATTTTCCAGTTTAAAGGAAATTCCAGTCATGACACAGTCTGTAGTTTTAAATACATTTTTTAACAGCTACATTTAAGGAAACAAATACTCTTATTTTCCAGTTTAAGATCTGGGTCTTATAAATTGGTCTTCATTTAAATCCACCCCGACTGTACACAGACGTTTATTTGAGGAATAGTGGTAGACCATCCATGTAATTGCTATTTTTTTAATTCCATTTTTATAAAGCTAATATATCTTGTCTTAATTCCCTTCTGTAAAATGAGGATTTTGCTTTTAATTAGCTTTGGCAAGCTGTTATGTAGGCAAGAATTCTGTTGAGATAAAAAGTCTGAGGTTGAGAGTTGTGGGGTCTGTTCTCACTTTTGTATTTAATTTCTCTCTTGTCTCAAGCATGGTTTTGTTTTTGTGGATTTAGTTTTTGTATTTAAAATATCAGTGTCTGCCCCCCCCCCCCCCCCGCCCTGGCCATGCTACTTAATGAAGTGGCCTATCTTACTGAATGGGAGTTGAAATTAACCGAGCTGAAATTAAATGATCTTTAATGTGGGAATTTTAAAAGGAACAGTTGCTTTGATGTATTGCCTCCTTTTTTGTTTATTCTCCTTCCTTAGAATATATAAAGTGATTGCCTATAGCCCTATATATCGGTTAAGGTCTCTTCTCTGCAGTGGGAGGATTTTACCTTCCATGGGTTGGCTAGCGTTAACAGAGTTGGTGGAATTTCTGCTATTTTGAATGTTACATACAGAGACTGTGCAGAGGTTGCATCATGGCATGGAAGTGTTGTGATGTCCTGAGCATCCGAACAGTTTTGATGTCAGGTACAACTTAAAGGCTGTTCATTTTTGGTGTTGCAATGGGAGAAGAAGATTTATTGATTCTCATTACAGTCATGTACCTTATGGCAGTCTTTCAGATACTTATTAATTTAATAAGATAATTGATTCTTAAGTCATGTTACGGTACGGCTGAACTTTCGGAGTTGGACAAGCTGGTAAATTGAGAGCTCTTCATAGATCACAGAAATTATCTTAATTATTGAGCCGTGTGCGTGATGCCGTCAGCAAATTGACAGAGGAGGCCAAGAGTTTGTGAATTATTTGATTGTGCACAAGTGAAGAACTGTCCCTAATCCTTTGTTTCTTCTTTTTGTGTGTTTTAAAGTATGGGAGGCTCTGGCAGCTCAAGTGTTTCAGATTCCTGCAGTGACCACTTCACCATTGAAAGTTGTAAGGAGACAGAGATGCTGAACTACCTCATTGAGTGTTTTGACAGAGTTGGAATAGAGGAGCGGAAAGCACCAAAGGTATATTTCAGATGAGTGAAGTTCTATCAGTGCTGTCACAGACGCTCCTCTTACTGTTTAGTGGGGAAAGCTGGTGGGTATTGATAGTTTTTTCTTGATGGCTTTGTAGAAGTAGATTTACAGAATTTTTAAGGTTCCTTTGACTGTTACACATGACTCAAATATGATGGATTAATGTTTTACATCTTTAAAATAAGCATGGTGTTAGAAACTGTCCTTCCCCTTTTGATCTACTGCATTTTATCCAAGTTCATTCCATATAAAACATACTTTTGTGAGACCAGCTCCCCATCAGCATTCTCTATTCTGCTTTAAGCATTTGCTTCTAGGGGAAAAAACAAACAAACAACCCTTTTATATATAATCTGAAAGGCTTTTAGCTGGAGTGGTGCTAATCTTAGTTTGCATATTGCATTCATACTGCATGAATAAAGAAATTTATCACTTTTCCTGTCTGTTCTGTCTCTGAATGCTTTCAGTTTGAATTAAAATGAAGTTATTTTTATCAGATGTGTAGCCAGCCAACAGTTAGCCAGTTACTGAGCAACATCCGATCACAGTGCATTTCACATGCTGCTTTGGTGCTACAGGGATCCTTAACACAACCAAGGTAAATACAGCTGATGTTAGTTCATGAAAGTTAGATTGTTCTGGGATTTTTTTTTTTATTCTGAGGATTACATAAGAAAACTAAGATCATCACTGAAGCAGGAATATGCCAGAGGAATAGTTTATTGCTTTACCACTGGAGACTATTGTTCCCATTGATATGTTGGTGGAGGGTAGTTTTAAGTGTTTTCTAGTTGTGTTTGGATAAAATCATCCAGGTTGACTTGGAACAGTTTAAATGGGGAATCTGAGTCAACCAGGCTGTTTTCTGCCTTACCTCATGCATAAACTGTTTTACTTGCAGATTGTTGGGGCACTTCTCCTGTGAAAGTCAGTAACCAGTAGAGGTGCATCTGAGAAAGTCTTACCAAAACGTGTAGCAAAAACTGCTAAAGTGGCACAGCACTTGTTTACGTCAGAGAGTTTACTGCAACAGGTTTGGTAATGTAAATCTGTGTGTAGACATTCTACACTAAATCAAGACTCTGAGATTTCAAGTGCAGTTGTTTCAACAGCAGTTGTTTAACTAGCAGCCTGTTTAGTTAGAACAATAAAAGGGTTTTTAAAATAGTATATGTGACTTCTACTAAAATCTGCATAATTTTGTATTTGTGTTTCCAAATACTACTTCTGTAATCTTTAAAGATGCACCAGTTACCCGCTGTACTTTGAGATTAGCTTTGTCTTTACATGAACCAATGTTGACATCAGAATAAGTTTTATACATGTAATAAGGAAAAAAAGATACTTTTTTCAAAAATGCTAGGGAGCAGTTAAAAGTAATGCCTGTATTAATTTGGGAAAGACTAATGTTATGTTCCTTTTTTAATCTGGAAAAGCAGACATCAAAAAATGTTTTTCCTTCACTAGTTGAGCTTAATAGAGGGACTAAGGAGAACCAATTACTACACAGGGGTTGTTATTTTCTTCCAGCCTCATTAAACTAAAGTGTGATGTTGGCAGCAGCATCTGTTTCGGAATAACCTTTCCACAAGTAACTTGAGAAGACAAAGTTAGTTACTTCTGGAAGGAGTAGGTCTGTCTACATGTTGATAATCTGCTTCCTGCACATCCTTAAGTGTGGTTACTCTGACATTTTTGCAAATACTACTACAAATACTACTGCAAATAATCAGTAATTTTTTTTCTATATACAAATAAAGGTCATTGCAGCAGCAGTCTCTGCTGGTACCATATATGCTGTGTAGGAATCTCCCATTTGGCTTCATCCAAGAATTGGTGAGAACAACTTATCAGGATGAAGAGGTGTTCAAACAGGTAAGAGAAAAGTTAAAAAAAAAAAAAAAAAAATTACATCATGTGATTCTACTGTCTGCACTATCTAAGAGAGTGGTTTTCCAGAGGTTTATTCTGCATCTCATTTCTATGCCTGTTATTTCTGGGGCTAGCAACCTGTTAAGTACTTGGAGTTTGGTTTTGCTTGTTTTTAATGAATTTAGCATTTTGTGACTTTGATTATTTACTGGTTCTAATAATTAAAAATGCATTTGTTAATAAGCAAGGAACACTTATGTAATGTTGAAGTGAACTACCTGAAATATCAGGCATATGTTACAGGATTGATCTTGGGTTTTCATCCTTCTGGCTTCTGTACAAAATATTGTAAAAATGTATGTGTAAGACAACAATCTTCTGTAATTGTACTCAGCAAGTTTTGTTGTTTTTTCTATATTGCAATTTTTACCCTTTGCAACTTCAGTAGTTTGCATCTACGGTGCGAAGAGCATTTTACAAAGCCTAGACTATTAAGTCTTCATATTTTACAGAGGAGATGACTGAGAAACATTAGCTGGCTTATTCTGTGTGTCAGAGTAGTTCACGGAGATGATAAAAAATTGGAACTGGTGGGGCCTAGTAATTAAGACACAAACCTAGCAAACTTCCAGCCTATGTAATGTTAAAGCAGATCAGTGAGGTTGTAATTGTCTCTAATTAGCACTCCTGTAGCATTATGTGACTGAGCTGTAAAGAAGAGGCCTTCAGAATGGCATTTGATCCTTTCAATTTTGAAAAAAAATGGCGTTAGCTAACTTTTATGTGTAGTGCAACTACCTTTTAATAATTTATATCTCTGTCTGGGCACCTTTTAGTAGAGGTTCATGCAGTTGAAAGAACACTTAAGACTGTCAAAAAGTGGTTATGGAAAGTGTTAAAGGGGTGACCTACCCTGGATAAGAGAACCATTCTTCTAGCTGAAGCTGACAAAAACCTCTTTATAGTCCTTTTCTGTACTATGATTTATAATACTTTTTTGTCTCTTCATAAAGGCAACACAGTATACTTAAATTTAAGATTCAGTGGAACCTCTTGTTGTTATTGTTGCAAAATTACTGTAAGTTTGGTTTGTGAGGGTATAGTTGTCAGAGCTGTGTGATTGGGACTTACTAATTGAGTATAATTACTTATGATTAATAAATTCCCGTCATGTCACTTCCTCTTTCATAACAATCCTTGACTGCTGCTTACCATATTTACTCTTACCAGAGTTACAACTTGCCAGTGCAAAACCAACTTGGTTACGTGACATGCAAGGTTAAAGCTATGTTACTACTCCAAGTGTACAGGCAAATTACCCATTTATGAAATCAAGTTGTTGGAGACCTCTACAGAACTCGTGCTCTCATTTGTGTATAGAATACGCGTGCTTGCACATGTGCCTGCAGTATCTGCAGTGATCCTGGATGAAGTGTGTGTGTGCTTCCCTATGTGGTTTCTGCATGCACAGAACTTGGTGGAACAACACCTGATTTTTGTCAATGTGTGCTAACATTACCATTTGTCAGCTTCAGCTTGTTATCTGGTAGCTTTGGGTCCAAATCTAGACATACATCTCTAGGGTTATTTGGTTTGTAAAGTAAATGTTTGGAAACAAGTTAGAATCTGATCAGGAAAAAGACATACAAGTGCTTGGAAATAAGTTTTTATGGGTAAGTTGTTATGCTCGGGCATCAAGTGAATACATCACATGGTATCAACCAAGTTGGTTTTTAGCTTTGAGTAATCTATTAAGCATTCAGGCTTAACTGGTACAAATTTAAAGAAAAGGTCTTAGTTTTTCTTTTGTGTAACTTGCAGTATTTGAAGAATGAGCAGGCATTTCATGCTGCGTACAGTAATGGTGTCACTTGATTGCTTTCTGTTCCGGATAAAGTAATCTACTTCTGTTTTTACAGATCTTTATTCCCATCTTACAAGGCTTGGCTGTAGCTTCCAAAGAGTGCTCCCTTGATAGTGACAATTTTAAATACCCCCTTATGGTAAGGGCTGTTGATTTCTAGAAGCACTTTCTTTATGATTACTGATAAATTCTGCAGATTCTATGCAAGATAATGTACTCTGACATTTTTGGGCTTTGTTTGGTTAGTGGTTTACTATTAAACTCTATGTTGGAAGCTTAATGTTATGAGAAATGTGTAAAAGATCATTACAAATCCAGTCGTCTGAGGCCAACAATATCTTAAGCTTCATGTACAGAGTTTGTGTAGTGGGCTCTTCAAATGTTTATATGTATTGCTTTATATAAGATTAATCAAATGTATGGATTTCATCATGCATAGTAGTTATAATACTGTGGATGGTTATAAAATCCTCCCAGTTTAAGTCTGGGAAATAAGGCCCAATATCCATACCAATATTTGTTGGACTCACTTTGGTATGTGGGAAACTAAAAGCTATTGCATTAAACACCAAATTATTTGAATTGGTGACTATTTACTGACACAGGAGATGTATTTACTGGCTGAAAAGTTGGGGGTTTTATTTTTTAAGTGCATACTTTAGTCCCCTGATCTGCTTCCCTCCTACTGCTTTTATTGACAAAACAAAAAAGTCTTTTGAAAAGCACACTTGGCCACAAAAGAGCAAGCTAAATTCTTGGCTAAATTGCGCATTGTTAGCTAGCACCTTCGGATTTTAGGATCTTCAAAGTATGATGCAAAAAAAGGCTGTTACATCTTGGGTTTAATTTGTACTTCAGGAAATTAGCTGGACTGGGGTCCTGCAAATCAAATTGACTAACCAAGTCTGGTACTTCTGCAAAAATAACAATTTTTGCTGGTTCTGTGTTTTCCTGCTGTTTTATTATTCACCCCCAATTTAAATTGTGAACTGTTGCAAATTTGGCTGTTGGCTACAAGCGAGGGCTGCTTGAAAATTATATTCCATTTTGATCATCTCTAGTTGGTACAGTGTGCACCAAAAGGATGGAATAGTAGTTACTAGCTCTAGTATAATTGAAGAATGAGAACATATAATACAGGAGAAGCAGGATATGTGAAAGCCTACGGTATTTCTGTGTTTTCAGAATCATCTGTTATAACTGCTTTCTTTTTTCTGTGCTGCAGTTGAAAGTGAGTTAGAGATCTTGGATAGGATTCTTTGTTTCTGGCTTCTGTGTTCATCTGACATTTTTCCACTCTGATTCAAAAGACAAAGGCCTCGGTGTATGTATAGAACAATTGCTCTATTTATTATTGTTGCTGACTTTTATGTGGCAGTTCAGGAGTCCAGCAAAGGCATTGTTATGTTCTGAACAAACAAACAATTTGCACAGCTAATTTTTGAAATAAGTGCAATAACTTATTATCCTGTGAGCCATGTTAGCTTTTTTGAGACAATTTGGAACAGATGTAAAAGCTAAAATGGGAGCAGGGTGTGCTCTAGCTCTTTTCGGACCTCTTCACCATTGTAGAAGATGGAGTTTTTTCCACTGATTAAGGGAAGAAGGTTTGGCTCTTTCAGCAGTTTACCATGTTAAGTTTTTTATTTGCAGACAGTTTACTTAGGAATTGCACACAAAAGTAATTTTTCTTGGGATTTCTTTATAGGCACTATGTGAACTTTGTGAAATCAAGTTTGGGAAAACACACCCTATGTGCAGTTTGGTAAGTGTATCCAGTCTGAATTTTTTTTTTCCAAGTTAAGAAAACCATGTCACTTAGTTATATCATATGATCCACATTGAGAATGTTCTCAGAACTCTAAACAGGGCTACTGTACTATGTCATGCTGAACAGTAGTTTAAAGTAAACTGGTAGAGGGAGTCCTTTTCCCTGAGAATTTGGAAAAACTAGGACAAACAAGACTTGGTTAGATTGCTGAAATACTGAGGAGATGTTTCCATTTAGCCATCAGCATGACTGAATGTTGAATTGAGGGCGTGGCAAACACTGAGAGGTGACAGTGCAGGACAGTATGGCTGACATGGCAGCTTTGACTAATTTGCAATTTCTCCTATTTTCTAGGTTGTCTCTTTGCCCTTGTGGTTGCCTAAATCTTTAAGCACAGGTGCAGGAAGAGAGCTGCAAAGACTTTCCTATCTTGGAGCCTTCTTCAGTCTTTCTGTCTTTGCCGAAGATGATGTAAGTGTTACTGAAGGATGTTGATAGTAGTGTGGTGAGGGTTTTATGTTTGGGGTGTTGGTTGTTTGGTTTTTTTTTTTTTTTTCCCCCCTTCCCCAATATATTTGATGCATTTGCTAATATTCATTCTACTTTCAGAACAAAGTAGTTGAAAAGTACTTCTCAGGGCCTGCAATTACTCTTGAAAACACCCGTGTCGTTAGCCAGTCTTTGCAACATTACCTGGAGTTAGCAAGGGTAAGTGTTCTCATGTTTAAAAAAAATGCAAACGATATTGTGGGGTGTTTTGTCTTGACATAGGTGAAGAATATAATCTAAAATAACCTAGCTTCTGTATTAAAAAACTCATCTGTTAAAATACGGCTGAAGGGAATTAGGAAAAAAAAAATAGTGCTATAAATATTTTTCTAAGGCTGTAAGCCAGTTCAGAAAATAACAGAACAGTTAGTCATGGATTATAGTTCATGTTAAAGGATGAGTAAAAAAATGCATGCTGTGTTAGTAGTGTGTGTTGCACTAGTCTATATAAATCTTTTCTGTAACTCACTTCCTAACTAATATATGCATAAACGTTGACAATAAGACCATAACAGAAGTTGTAGTTAGTTGTGTGGAATTTGTAGAATGGAAAAATATGGAGCAACAAAAAGCAGGCATGTGACGTTGAGAAGTACGTGCAACCTGACAGAATGTTTACTTGAAATTCCAGCAAGAGCTGTTCAAGATTCTACATAGTATTTTACTGAATGGTGAAACTCGAGAAGCAGCTCTCAATTACATGGCAGCTATTGTCAATGCCAACATGAAAAAGGCACAAATGCAGGTAAATAAAAGGAATGTTTTTCCTGTAATTCGTGGACCTAGTCAATGCACAAATAGCACTAGATGGCTTGTGTAGTGGTGGCTTTTGGATGGAGCACAAAAGAATGCTTACTACAGTGGGCAAGAAGCCCTGTCAGCAGTCTTTATCTCTTTCAATACATTTCCCGTTTCTGAAATTATTCTGCTTTACCTATTTGATCAGTTTATGTTGTTTCTCCTCTTAGGACTGACATGTCACTTGATTCTATATTAGATGTTTAAAGCTCTGTATTTCCCCCTGCTTCCCAGTCTATGGGGGCTTCATTCATTCCAATTGGCTATGTTCAAAAAACTTACTTTCTAGCTGGTAAGTTGTTAGACTTTGTTTGTATGGTCTCTGTAAAAGGAGTAATGCAAATAAGAACTGGCATGGTCCCAATGAGACAACAGGGCTGTTATTTTGCCATTGTTTAATTAATGCATTGCACTCATTTCCTGTGATAAAATCTGTGCATGAATCCTGAGCAACTGAAGTTTGCATCATTGTTGTCTTTAAGTCCCCTTTTCAAAAGCAAACTTTTGGAACCATTACCAGGAGTCTGTCTGTGAAATTCCCGTGAAGAAGTAACAGAAACTTGGCACTTAAGATAAAACTTATTAATTGAAGCTCAGCAACTATTTGAAACTCTGCTGTCTGTATCTGTGGCAAAACTGTTCCTGAAAGAGGCCCTTTTAAGCCCTTTTAATTTCTTAGGTAGTCTTCTACTTTTTTTATACGTTTGTTTAATGTTCTTGAGAATGACTACTTGAACCATAGAGAAAGATAATACGTAAGTTAGTAAGTGACCCTCCTGTTATGACAACGGTCTCCTTACATATCAATGTGCTTCATCATTTCGCCCTTTTCTTGAACTTGTTTGTTGAATACTGTTAAAGCAGCAGGAAATACCCTTGTACTTCTAAGCTTATGTCTTCAACTATTTACTTTCTTACCCCACAGACAGATGATCGTTTAGTATCTACAGATGGCTTTATGCTCAACTTCTTATGGGTACTACAGCAACTAAGTACGAAGATAAAGCTGGAAACGGTTGATCCCATGTACATATTTCATCCCAGGTGTCGTATTGACCTCCCAACAGATGAGACAAGAGTGAAAGCAACAATGGAGGATGTTACAGCCTGGATTGCTGAACTTTGTGAGTCCTCTTATTAAGATATGTTAAGCATTTGCTTTGCCTTTTGTTTTTGATATTGGAGAAACATGGAACTACTTGATTCCAGCAAATAATTCCCTTATTCCTAAGTGCTTTTTCTTGATGCTGTCTGCTCTTTCTTGATTTAAAGAAAATTGAGTTCAGGGTCTCACCTCTAGTTAAGGCAGTTAATTTTTTAATTTCTTTGTTTGTTTGTTTTCTAGATAGGGATCCGTCTCCATTTTCTGAGCCGAAATTCCCAACAGAATGTTTCTTCCTAACCCTGCATGCCCATCATCTCTCAATCCTGCCAAGCTGCCGTCGGTACATACGTAGACTGCGGGCCATCAGGGAACTCAACAGGTAAGAAGTTGTTAATCATCTAGTACATCTGAGAGTCCTAGCATCCTAGCCATGCTGCTTCTCACCATGATGGCAAGTCTTATAAACTTAATGGAAATTAGGGTGCCAACTTGGGTAAAACTGTTGCTGAGTACAGATCAGTCTAACTACTGTTGATCTGCTTTTGGCCCTTAAGGATTTTTGCTTGTGTTCAGGGACTGTGGCTTGAATCAGGAATTCAAATAATAGTGGAATGGAGGATATTAGTTACACAAGGCAGCTTGGTGAGAAAACCATTCTATTTAAAAAATAATCTTTTGAGCATTTAAGAATTCATGATCTTGCTTAACACTATTATAACTTAATCTGTGGTGTGGTTGATGGTACACGGACATCAGTGCCTTAGGCTCTTTGGTATAGCTATAGGAGTGCTTATAAAGTTCCATGTCTGATAATCAAGTCACTGTAGATGACTTGTGATTTCAGAAACAAGACATTGTTAGTGGTGCCTGAGCTGTTTTGTATGTCCCAGAAGATATTTACCTTTTTCCCCTTGGCTTCTGAGGTGGGATAACTTGTCATACTCTTGGGGTGTGAGGGGAAGGAAGCCTTCAGCAGTAAACTCTTAATATTGTTGATGTACTTGTAATTCAGCATGTGGTTTACCATTTTAAAAACTATAAATAAAAGTTATGATGTTAACATGAAGATACTGCTGTTTTCTGTTTCTCTTGGCATAAATTCAAATAGACTTTTATAGTTGCTAAACCTCGAAGAATACTCTGTTAAAATTAGAACAGATTTTTGTATCATCAGTATTTTCCACTGTTTATAATTGCACTCACTGCATTTTGGTAAATGTTTCTTGGCAGTAATACCATGAGTTCATTACAGGATTTTTGGACTGTGCTCGTAGTGATTTCATTTTTAGCTCTTAAAGCACATGCAGGCTGAGGACCTGGGAAGCTGCAGAGAATGGAGCAAGAAGAGTCAGTATATCTTAAAAAAAAAAAAACAAAAAAAAACCAGCCTGTGGATTACTTGTAAATAAGCCATACATTTGGCTTGAAAAAGGAATCGCTTCTTTTTCCTTATTTAGAATTGTTGTGAAGGAGTTGCTTATGCAGCAATCTCCACTAACGGTGCAGAGTGAAGAGCTCTTGGCTTTTACTGACATCAATAGGAGTTTAGCATTCAGCATTTTCCATAAATTGCTTACTTGCTTGCAACACAGGGCAATGTGATTAGATGTTGGTAATAAAGAAATTAGACTGGATATTTTTCTGCTGTAGGCAGAGATTGACATGGAAAAGAATTTGAGTTTAGAGGAGGGATGAAAAGGGACTGTAGTCATATAGTTCAGTATCTTGAGTTTTATTCTAAACAGCTGCCCTTCCTAAAGAAGATTAAGATATGGGAATACATAGGATTTTTTTTTTTAATATAAATGGTGTGTGTAATGTACATTCAAGTTCTCTCTTCTATGGGGCAGAGTGAGATGATGGGTAAAGGGAGGGGAGGTACTATCAACCACCTTGATTTACTGGTCCTTACGCTAATGGGGAGACTATAGATGGTTCATACATTGTACTCCTCTGCAAACCTGAATTTTATGGGGAGTGGAGCATGAGAAGGGTAGAACAAAACTGCAAAAAAACCTTTTACAATGGTGGGAAGATGCGCGGGATGCAGACTTGTACCTTTCTTGGGAAAGGGAAGGTGTTTCTAACACGTCCTGTTGTCAGCCACCTTTTTTTTCCTTAGCTGATTCTGTTTTCCGTTTTCCTTTCTGATATTAGAAGATCAATGAGATCTCTAAATATCTCGCTGCTAACTGGACCAGCCCTTCTTTGTGTTGGTGTTAATTTTAACAACATCCTTTTAACCTTCCTTTAGAGTGATTGTAGACTTCAGTGTGAAAAAAAGAGAAAAGGCAAATACTTTTTTTAAATACTGTGCATAAAATTAGTTTGTCAGGCAAGATAGACCCCTTCTATGTTTCATCCTTTTTTTTTTCTTTCCACTGTTCTGATTTGTCTGACAGGCGTGTATGTTGGAGCTAGTGTATGTAGTGCCTTTGCACACTGTGCAGATGTTCAGTCTGCATGCACAAAAGCAATTTGTTTTTCGTGTTACGATGATGGGTAACTTCTATGAAAATTAGTAGCTTTTTTCCCCACTTCTCAATATTTCCTTGGTATTTAGCAGATAAGCAGGTTAAAATGCCTTGTAGATGACAGAACATATCCCCTCTATCATGATAACTGATTACTGCATATGGTTTTCAGGACTGTTGAAGATTTGAAAAACAATGAAAGTCAATGGAAGGATTCTCCTCTGGCTACCAGGCATCGAGAAATGCTGAAACGTTGCAAGACACAGCTTAAGGTTTGTAAGTGATTCAGTTCCCAACTAAATGCCTCTGTCAACCTGTCTGTATATTTACTTGGTGTCCTAATGTTTAAATGCAACTTCCCACTGATGCTTCATGAAAATAGTGGGCTTGAATCTATGAACCATGTGAGTACTTTCCTAGATGCTGGTCGTGATACCATACAACGTAAGCGGTGAATGTAAAATTCAAAATAACATCAAGATTAACTTTAGCCAGTATTCCTCAGAAAGAAGAAAATATTATTTTTATTGGAGAGAGAACAGCAAAGGGACTGTGATTTGTTCAGGGATAGTTGTGCATGCATGATCCTTGCCCAAGATGGAGATGGAACTCTCTAGTCCTTAATCTCGTGTAGAATTTTTGCAAAGATGAGTATGCTGGGGTCCTCTCTTTGGAAGGTCTGTCCTGCTTAGCTCTTCCTAGTATAAAATGACACAAATTTTCTGAGCTGTATCACCAAAATAACTTTAACTGCACATTTTCCCACTTTGATATCTCTGTTATTTACTTCAGTGTTCCCATAAAGCTTGTAAAAGGCTCCTCTGTCCCTGCAACTCTGAATTATGTGCATGTTTTTCTTGATATGTTGGGGCTTAAGAGCCCCGTTTTCTTTTTCAAAGAGGAGCATATTTTAAGAACAGACTATTGCATAATTGTCATAATTCACAGATATTCATTAGCTTGGATAGGCTTGACCTTCCTTTTATGTTGTCTTGCCCTGGATGAGTTTTTCTATGGATATTCTGCAGAAACTGGTGAGGTGCAAGGCTTGTGCAGATGCTGGTTTGCTGGATGAAAACTTTCTCAGGAGATGTCTGAATTTCTATGGCATGGTGATTCAGCTGATGCTTCGCATTCTTGACCCTGCCTATCCCAAGTGAGTGTCAGGATTGTCTATGTAAATTGTATCAAAGATAAATGTTTACTCAATTTACTAGTTCTAGAACTTAATTTTTTTTTTTTTTTTTACAGTGTCTGCATTCTTATGTGATTGTTACTTTATGTCAGTGACTTAAATTCTTGCATGGAACATATGTCTTATTTATAGTTTAAGGTTTAATTGCAGGGAGAGAACAACCCTCGGGTATGTTTAGTTACACTCGAAGTATTGACATGGATTTTTAAAAATCAGTGTCAGAACTCTTGTAAAGTGTTCCCGTAGGAGAATTCCAGAGGAGAGCTCGTGACACTTCCTACTTAACCCTGCTATTTTACTCTCCTGTTTGTTGTCTCTCTTATTCTACAGCATAAAATTGCCTTTAACTCCTGACGTTCCGAAGGTATTTGCAGCATTGCCAGAGTTTTACGTGGAAGATGTTGCTGAATTTTTATTTTTTATTGTACAGTAAGTGAAGCTGTATCTAAAGGAAATTTGTACTACCATTTACCTCAGTAAAATAAATTACAGATTTATAACAAACATAAATTTACACATAAATGTAGGGTGCAAAAGTCATTTCCTAGCTATTCTGTAGTTAATGTTCTGTTTTTTAACAACAGCCATAAGATTATGATATTGGCAGGTATTGCTGCAGCTATAATGCCTGGGTGAGCTCCAGAGTCCCTTCTAACCTAATTTTTTCTTGGAAGAAAGTTGAAGTTTTTTTGGTTCCCTCCCCCCAAGAATTTGCTTTTATGGTTTGGAGTTTGAGTCCTTTGATTTCACGATATGTTAAATCATCACTAGAATAATATTTTTAAAAATTCATAGCTTACTAAGTAGAAAATTCCCCCATTTATAAATTTGCTGGGACAAAATGCATTTGTGTACGTTCAGCAGTTTAGATGGGCATGGATCCTATTCAGATGTAATACTGGAGCTCTGAAGGTGGTCCCTTTCTTCCTGAAAACGTACCTTCAAATTCAGGCTTTGCTGTGTTGTGTGAAGAGGAGATGTTTGCTTTTGCCTCCCTGAGGTGCTGTTACAGTGGTACTTCATAGCAAATTTGCTACTGTGCGCAACAATAGAATATGATCGTGTTTCAGGCTAAAATTTGGGTTCCAGTGAACAGCTGGCAAAAGACCTTTTGGAAGAGCAAAAAGCTAGTTTCTGGAAAGATTGGGAATTATGATAAAATGACTAAACTTCCTGTTGCTAATGAGTGATCTGAGCTTACTTGATGTATACGATAAATCTTCTGTAGACAATACAGGCTTGCTGTTTTTCATTTTGTTTTCCTTATCTCCCTCTTATCAGATATGCTCCTCAGGTGCTTTATGAGCCCTGCACTCAGGACATAGTGATGTTCCTTGTTGTGATGCTGTGCAACCAGAATTACATCCGAAATCCTTATTTAGTAGCCAAGCTGGTGGAAGTGATGTTCATGACAAATCCAGCTGTTCAGCCCCGGACACAAAAGTTCTTTGAAATGATTGAGAATCATCCTCTCTCCACTAAATTGTTAGTCCCCTCCTTGATGAAGTTTTACACAGGTAAATGCTTCATCTGTAGTTTGCTGAGTGTACTGTAAGGAATGAGTATTATGAGGCAAAAGTCTGTGTTAGTTGTTGTAACCTTTAAAAAAAACCAAAAACAACCAAAGCCAAACAAAAAAAACCCCAAACAAACAGGTAGATCTTGGGTCTTGTAAAGATGAGGTTCTGTTGCTCGGGAACTGGGGTAAATAGCATTAGATGGAGCCTTGAGACTTCTAGTCCTCATACAAGCTGCTGTGAACTGACAACTCTAGCACTGTAGACTGTGATTGTTGTTTTTGTGGTGTTAAGATTCCAAACTGGAAGGGTTTTTTTGTTTGTTTTGTTAGGGAGTATTGGGATTTTTAAAAGTTCTGACTATTTTTGCTAGTCCTTCACTTCAACATGGATCAACAGATTTGGATGCTTCAACATGGCTTTGCACCCATACAAATAACTATTTTTGCAGTGTTCCCAGAGTTTTCTTATTCAAGCTTGGTGCTTGAAGTTTATCACATTGGAGACAGTAGGGGGGAGATGTAATGTGTTGCA
>NW_009260790.1:483834-490486 GCF_000687185.1 Egretta garzetta
GTTTGCGTTTCAGTTCTGGGATCTGTTATCTTTTTCAGACGTGGAACATACTGGAGCTACTAGTGAATTCTATGACAAGTTTACCATCCGCTACCACATCAGCACCATTTTCAAAAGCCTCTGGCAGAATATAGCTCACCATGGTACCTTTATGGAAGAGTTCAAGTGAGTAAGAAATTGTGTATAATGCTGCTTACTGTCACACAAGCAGCTCAGACAATGACCCGAGAAGGTTATTACCATTGGGAATGGGTGATGCTGCTTTCCATTGTGTTTTAAATGACAGCCCCTTCCAGTAGAACTGGAGTGTTTCTAAACTGAGCTCTGGACACCACAATCAACTTGGCTTGGGGAATGGGATCATTATTCGAAATATACAGTGCAGAAGGAGTGTTGCTGGGGTTGCAGTCTGGTCTGCACACCCATCTACTCTGCCGTGATAACTGTGTTTCAATGTTTTCAGCTCTGGGAAGCAGTTTGTTCGCTACATCAACATGCTGATAAATGACACAACTTTCTTGCTGGATGAGAGTCTGGAGTCCCTAAAACGTATCCATGAAGTGCAAGAGGAGATGAAGAATAAAGAACAATGGGACCTGCTGCCCAGGGTGAACAGAGCTGTTTTTCAAAGTGCCCTTTACTTATTTTTAATTTTTTAATACAAGACCATTAAAAAAACTTTTTAATAAGGGGCAGCACCAAAGAGCTGCTCATGAGAAGCAGTTCTCGATGCTTTTTCTTGCTGCCAGCATGGCTGTGGTCACTCTGGATGACATTCTGCAAAAAACTTCACTCTGCATAGTTATGTTGTGGCTGGCAAAGAGTGTGGTGTGAAGTGGAAATAGTATAAAGTTTTAAATTGATGTGCACTTCAGTCTAAGTGGAGAAACTGAGTCTTTAACCTTCTTGAAGGAGGTTTTGGAAGATGCTTGCCAGTTGAATTGACTTCAAGGAATAGAAGCTTTTATTTTGTTAATGCATTGATCCTGGGTAGATCTGATGCAGACAATCACAATCCCGTACCTCACTTAAACAATAAATGTGTGTGTTGACCCACCAATGTCAGGTATTTCTATTTTAAGGTTATTGATTTTTTTAAAAAAAAAAAAAAAAGTTTGAAAAGAAAAGCTATAAAGATCTTGTTTGTTAAACTTATTCTGGTTTGCTCTTCTGAAGCCTTTCTTCCTGTTTGTGCCTTCTAGCAAGGTAAAGCCATTACTGTAGTGACAAAATGAGCTGGTACATCATTGGCAGATTGTTCCAGTGTGGAGTGCTTATTACTTACGGTGGTGCATGAATTAGAGAGAACCTCATTTGACTCTCAGATCCCAAGCTGGTTTTGAAGTATTGGCATTTGGACGGAAAGGAAGCATAACCCAATTCTGCAGCTGTGAGGAGCAGTTACAGGATGTAAATGGACTCAATAACCATGGAGTCTTGTGATACCATTTGCATTCATTTTTTAGTGTTGCAGAATTCTGGAAAACTGGTGCAGACTTCAGTATTGAGTAGTAAAAGTGAGCTGTACCTTAAATTAAAAAATGTATCACATCTGGATTTGAATTGCAGCCTGTTCTTTTGTCTAGATCATGTTAGCATTATGGCTTTTAAGGTTTTGATGGGTGATGATGTAGCAAATTCTCTGGACTTGTAACCACTGAACGTTTATTTTCTAGGATCAGCAACAGGCTCGGCAATCGCAGCTAGCTCAGGATGAGCGTGTGTCTCGTTCATATCTTGCCCTGGCAACAGAAACTGTCGATATGTTCCATATCCTTACCAAGCAGGTTCAAAAGCCATTTCTCAGACCTGTAAGTCCTGCTCAGATTTAACTTGGTTTCCAGTTTCTTTAACATCTCTACTGTTGGATAATAACTTGGAAATGTTTGGTAGCCCTTTTCCTGCATTCTCCTCCCCTTTCTCCAACTCATTGAAATGTAATTGCTGTTGAGGTTATTTGATGTTAAGAGCATTAACTGAGTCACTGAGAAGGTGTGATCCTTCTAGACAGAAGCTGTTTGCATTATTTTTTTTTTTTAATGGAAAGCATGCATAAATTAAAAATACTTCCTGCAAGCAAGCCTACAAAATGATAATTTTATTAGTTACTAATTCCTGATCTTGCTGTATGCAAATCTAGTGATAATCTTCTTTATCACTGCCTTCCTGCTGTGATCTGTGTTTTACTTTGGTCTTGTAGGAACTTGGACCGCGACTGGCTGCTATGTTGAACTTTAACTTACAGCAACTGTGTGGCCCCAAGTGCCGTGACCTGAAAGTCGAAAACCCTGAGAAATATGGGTTTGAACCAAAGAAGCTGTTGGACCAACTGACTGACATTTACCTACAGCTAGATTGTGCTCGCTTTGCTAAAGCAATTGCTGATGATCAGGTAAGCTCCAGAAGCATGAGAAAGGGAAAGGGCAAAAGCACTGTGGACAAACAGGACTTTGTGGAATACTCGAAAAGGGTTTCATCCTACTTGTGTGCTTGCCACCCAGTTTCCATCATATATGCCTGCAATTTCTTTTCTTTGAGCGGATAATCTCTGTTCATATTCTGTCTGCTTTTTGTAGATGGGTGTGTTTTCAAAGTGTTTTGCAAACCTATAGACACACGTAGATGTCTATAGAACTTCGTGCACGTAGGAAACTTCCTGAGCATTAGTTGCTTATTAGCTACAGCTTCATTGTAAATTAGCAGAAGTACTTTGTCCTAAATTTGCAAGTGGGAAAACTGGAGTACACAGAGAGTTTTGAATCCCTTCCACCTTCCCCATCAAGAACATGTGAAGCAGGCAGAGCTGGGACTGAGAATAAGAGCCTCATTTACCAATCCAAAGTTCATTTTCTAGACTAACAGTTTTCCTTTTATATCACTTCATTAAATGACTGTGTAATAAACTGAAAAAATGCAACATACGTGAGACACCGTGAATTTGTGGTAGTCTTCAGAGCAAAATGTTAAGAATTAAGGTAGATAAGCTATTGCTCACCTCTGTGTTCTTGTAAAGTTGCCAGACTACTGAATTGCATCTTTCTGTGCCTGTGTCTTATAAGACAAACTTGTAAAAATCTAGAGGAAAAAAAACTGTTCTCAATGGCTACTTGAAATTCTAGTGGAAGCTAGTTTACAATCCATGAAGCTGTATTTGCATGTCTAGTGAAGCAGAGGTGTCAGAGTAACTCAAGATCTTTTTTCTGTAATTATTTAAGTTCAGATAACTGCAGATAATACCAGTAACGCTTCTGAAACAGACCTTATGTGTTTGCAAGTGTATAACGAGCATGCAGTGTATTTTTTATGCTGTTCAGTGTATATGAAAGTGAGAATGTCATCCGTCATTCATTCATCGATGCTAGCCACAGCAAAATGCACAGCAATGACGTAGGGATTAAAAAGAAAGAAGGCTGCTGGTGTGGGAACTGGAATAAAGCTTAATTAACAAAGTAGCCCTTCATAAAAAGGAGGGGGAGTGACTAGTATCTTGGAAACTGTCAATGACAGGAAAGAAACGCCAAGGAAATGCACAGTTGGTTAATGGTTACTGGTATTAGGAGAAAAAAAACCCAAAACAAAACAAACAAAAAGTTGCTTGATCATGGCGGGGTCTCTCTAAAGCATTTCGATACATCTCCCGCTTGCAAATCCTAGCACGTATTAGAAGGAATCTGAAAATGTTTATAAAGCCCTGGGCATATTGCCATAGTTCTGTTCTCTGTGGACTAGAAAGGAGTTTGGGTGGGCACTGTGTGTCCTAAGTAGTGAATGGTATTTCTTGGTGCGATGTAGTGTAGATGAAAGAAGTAGAGCTGTGTTGAACACTTTAAAATCCCCAAGGAAAATAGAAATCTGTGAGACTTAGCTTGTTTTGTTTTGTTGCTTAATTCAGCCTTGCACTGCAGTGTAAATAACAATTTTTATTAAAAGGCTTATATCAAAACATGGCATTGTGAACTTAAAAGAAAATTGTGTCTTTAGAACATAAGCAGCTTTTGGAAGTCCTTGCCTTTCTTCTTTTACATGAAAGCAATGCTTGCTTCGGTTGAAACTATAGGATACACGTTTGGTCTCTCTGAACGCTGTACTGTGTAGCTGTACAGTTCTTGCTGCTCTGGTCGGCAAGTGTCCAGCAAGCATTAGCTCCCTCTGAGTTGCCCTACTATTTTAGCAACATCATGGGGTGGATTTTTTGTTTGTTTTTGTTTGGGTTAGGAGAAAGAATCGCTTCTTTCCCAGTCCTGCCTCACCCATTATCAGAAAAGTTAAGAAATCAAAAAAACTTTGCATTTTATGCTGTATCTTAGAATCATAGAATAGAATCATAGAATCGCTTTGGTTGGAAAAGACCTTTAAGATCATCGAGTCCAACCGTTAACCTAACCCTGACATCCTACCACTAAACCATATCCCTAAGCACCTCATCTATCCTTCTTTTAAATACCTCCAAGGATGGGGACTCTACCACCTCCCTGGGCAGCCCATTCCAGAGCCTGACAACCCTTTCAGTGAAGAAGTTTTTCCTAATATCTAACCTAAACCTGCCCTGGCGCAGCTTCAAACCATTCCCCCTCGTCCCCCTCTTCAGCCAAGACTTGTGAGAACAAGAATGCAGATAGGAGTGGCAAGGCAGGTGTTTTGTCTAAGGAACAGTCCTAATAATTATAGTCAGCCTCTCGGAGTGTCTCACTCATTTTGATTAGCTACTGTTGCTTTTTTTGTTTTTTGGGTCCTGATCAGTTCTACAGTAGTGATGACCAGTAAAAAAGTGTAAGTCTACCCCACCGTTGACATCTCGGTGCTAGATGAAATGTTACCTGCATACCACTTTTCTGTCTTACGTAATGTTGAGGTTTCATTGATCCTTCCTTCTGAAGCTTGAAAAATGCATTAAAAGATCTTTAGCATTTTTATGGCATGTTAGGATACTACAACTCAGCAAAGTTGTCTTTTTTTATGCTTCGCTTGTAGAGGTCCTACAGTAAAGAGCTCTTTGAGGAGGTGATCTCAAAGATGAGGAAGGCTGGCATCAAGTCAACCATAGCAATAGAGAAATTCAAACTGCTGGCAGAGAAAGTGGAGGAAATTGTTGCCAAGAATGCCCGTGCAGAAATTGATTACAGTGATGCTCCAGATGAATTCAGAGGCAAGTTGAGTTTTCTAAATACTGTTGTCTTAGGAGAAGAGGGATTTGTTTCATTATTTTGATTCTAAGTAGGTAATTCTATTAGTAGAGCCTATGTATTGTTTATGAAGCCTTGCATCCTGCTCTATTCCAATTAAATAGTGAAGTAAATATAGAGAGCTAAGAGCTTCTTTGTTTTTCTCTGGGATTGTACTGTCCAGTCCTGTCCATGTTTTGCTTACATGTACTTCAAAACAGTAAAAAAACCCAAAAACAATCCCAAACAAACTTAAAATCTGAAAATAGGGTGAAAATAGCTAATGCTTAGTCCCAATGCAGAAAGGGAAAAGCAAAATAAAGGCTGAAGTCCACTGCTAATTTTAACCGTTTTCTGTAACTTCAGCAATATACCTGATTGGGGACCCTGAGTATCAGTTCCGTGCTGTGGTTTTGTGTGCAGATAAAATTTGTAGCTATTGTCCTTGATTTAATGAAGAGATGCTTTTGTGCCCCCAGATCCACTTATGGACACTCTGATGACTGATCCTGTGAGGCTGCCATCTGGAACTATTATGGACCGGTCAATCATCCTGAGGCATCTGTTGAACTCTTCCACTGATCCTTTCAATCGTCAGACACTGACAGAAAATATGCTGGAACCAGGTATTGGTTTAATAGTTAGCAGTGGAACTGGGGGAAGCAATTTGTGTGCAGGTTGTTCTGTACACTTTCAGAAGATAGCGTTGAGGCCTCAGTAGAGGTAACAGTTCCTTCATTTCAGCTTGCACAGAAAAGTTCATTCCTTCTGTTTTCCCTTTTTCTGGGAAACCCCCCCCCCTCCCCCCCCACTTGCCTTTATAACTACTGGGCTAAAGGATATTACTGTTAGGTGAGTGAGTAATACATTTACTCAAAGCTGTACAGAAAATATAGAGGGAGAAGAAAATAGTAGTAGATATTCCTGATCAGGTTCCTAGAAAAGAAACTACTATTGGTCATGAGGAGTTTTCTTATAGTAATATTACTAAATATTTAACTGCCAAGTTTAATAATTGTTTTTTCTCTTCTTTACACTGTTAGTGCCAGAACTTAAAGAGCAAATCCAAGCCTGGATGAGAGACAAGCAGAATGCTGACCATTAAAAATTCCCTTGCAGTGCACGCCAACACCAATGGGAAGAACAGGGCGTGGGCTGTTCTGGTAATAGCGGAGCAGATACACTTTGAAAGCTATTGATGGGATTAGCACGCCCGCTGGCACTGACTTGCTGTAGTGACCAGAAGCATGTGGACGAGGAGAAAAGCGGCTTAATTCTTGTACATATATTTAAGTGATAACGATGGTCAATAACATGGAGGACAAGCTAGGAAGTTGCTTATGTTACAAAACTGTCCTTCAATATGTCACATTTTGGAGTTTTTACAGCTGAATTATTTTAGCAAAGATGAATGGATCAGGGCAGCATCCCTTCAACCTTATTTTTTACAGCCAGATATCCGTTAATTTGATTGTGGTTAGAACCTTGGA
>NW_009260790.1:490511-496071 GCF_000687185.1 Egretta garzetta
CCTGCACTGCTGTCTTTTTCTTTTTTTTATAATGCAAAAAAAAAAAATCCCGGTGAAAATCAAAATCATTCCCCTGCCCTCAAAAGAACATATTCTGTGCGATAACTGTGCCTGCAACAAAGTGTTAATCTTGGGATCGTATTTTTATATTGCACATATTTGCATATTTGGTTTTTAATTGGTGTTAGACACGAGGATAACTTCAAAAAAGCAAAGACTTCACACATGGATTTTAATTTCCATTCTTTGAAATGTCCCTTTTCTTTATGTTGATCTAGATGCTCTGGTATTTTTGAAAAGCCTTGAGATAGAAATATGTTAAAACAGCTGCCATGAATGAGATGCTTGGGAATACCAGGATTTCAGTGACTTTTTAAAAAGAAAATCCATTCTTTTAATGCTGCAGATATGATATATGCTAAATGACAGTTCTGAGCCATTAGAGCTTGTCTGCAGAGAGCAGATCCTTTTATTCTTGGAGGCTGCAGTTTGGGGCAGGGGTCATTTTTATGTTGCGTACCAATTTGTATCCATGGCTTGGCCTTACCAAAGCAGAAAGGGTGCAGGAAATGTAGAATTACATTTTTAAAAAAAAAAATTAAAAAAAAAAATATTCACAAACATTTTTGTATTACTGCCCCCTGCATATGATACTTGAATTTCCTTTTTAAAAAGGATTTGAAACCACAGTGTTTTAAAATTAAGTCTGAAAAAAAGGTTGGTTTTCTTTTATTTGTTTTTCGCTGTGTCTTCTGTTCAATTCCTGACTCTTGAACTACAATAAATGATACACACTCGCACAAAATGTTTCCTTTGTCTGTGTCTCCTTTAAGTGCGTCAGTGTAAGTATAAAAAATACAAATGATTGGGTGGCTTTGTTAGGATTTGCTGATAGTGACTTAGGATCTGGCGATAACTTGGTAAATTATGTGAAAAATTTCTGTGCTCACAGATATCGGTGATACTTCAAACTCATGAATGTTCCCAAGTGGGTGACTTACAGCTATTCATAGCTACATGACAGTTGGCAACAGGCTCTGGGGGAATTTTGCTTAGGTTATATATAATCCAGTGCTGACCTTTGAGGTGTGCAAGTAATTCTGAATTAAAATGTGAAGATGGAGTGTTTTGGTGGGGCTTTTTTGTGTGTTTTTTTTTTTTTTTTGTCGGTGTTTCCCCCCTGCGGGGTGTGTGTGTGTGCATGTTTTCCCTAAGAGTGGGAGGAAGATTCCAAAGTTTGTGTCTGCATTGGACTGTTGGAACAGAGAAGCTTGCTTGTTGATGGGTTTTATAGTTCCTTAACCTTCACTGCTTCCACAAACTCAAATCTCCTTCCTCTTTCCTCTTCAAAAGTCCCAGAACAAAGTCTGTTATGCGTTTATCTGCAAGCTGTCATTCAGCATCCAAATCCATCGTGGTTTCTGAACTATAACTTTCAAGGTGTGTTTCCTGTTTTAGTAAAGAGGTAATTATTTTCTATATAAAGAAAAACTCTTAAATGTTCCACTGTCACCTCATTATTAAGGATAATAGCATGAAAACTCAAGAAACGTCTCAGAATGTATACTCCAATGGAGGGCAACTGTTCAGCAGTGTTTATTTGCTTTTACTGAAGAATCATTAAACTGGTAAGGTTTCATATTGTGGCTTTTTCTTCTCTAAGTATCATACAGCTTTTAGTTTTACTGACAACTATGAATGTATTGGAAAGACGGAAGAAATGTTTTTTTTTTTTCTGATTTTCTTCAGCTATTACAAATTAGACACAGCACCACCTTTTGTGAATAAGGATTCTGTGGAAGCAATGAGCAGTCATATAAAATGAGAACAAGCAAAAATAATTCATCCTTAAATTAAAAAAAGCTGGTTGCTTAAGTGTATCCTGTACAGGGCATGAGGTCTGCTATTCTTGATACTAGTAGTTCAATAGCTCTTGAAATTTCACATTTGAAGCATTACAACTAACACTAGAGAGGGTTGTGAATTCAAATGTTTTACCAGAAAATCTGTATGGAACTAGCTCTTCTTAATGCAAGTATAGACTGAAAAAACTATTTTTTTATTTTTATTTTTTTTATTCCATTGTACCAACTGAAAGGCTTGTTTGAACAAATTCAGGATGTTTCTCTTAACCTCATCCAACAGGAGGAAATAGAAATATTTACATTTGGTATAAGATGCATTAATCAAGACAATGCCCTTCAGAATCTGATTTTATATTTATTCTGCCATCATATCAGACTTTGACCTGAGGAATATAAATAGCAATCTGAATTGTTTTGTCTAATTATGGGATCCACTTGAAAGCGTATCCATGCAGATATTACAGAAGACACGAAGGCTAACATTAAGTGGCTGAAACAATTTTATCTGGAGAACTAGTATGAAGTATTTCAAGGTGTGAATTCAGACAAATGCGCTCCCAAATTCAGTATTCACGGGCAGAATAATGAAATGTATTTTAATATGAGCAACTGAAAGTACCATTATATTGCTGTCTTCTGGGTACAAAAGTGAATCAAAACCCTGTCTTTCAGTGGATAGTGGACATTTGAGTAAGTGAAAAGGAAAGGTGAAGTCAATATTGGATTAAGAATAAATTTCCCACAAAAGCGTAGCAGTTGTGTGGCGATTCTTAGTTTAATTCATTTACTACTGCCTGCAGTTTTCTGCGATTTCCCCTCCCCCTACTAATGTGCCATTTACCTTTTTCAATCCAACTGTAACCCTATTACAATACAGAGACTTTATATTAATAGAGACCACAGAAACTATCAATCGATTGAATTACCTTTGACATTTACATGTATCTGCAGAATCTGAATAGTTTAGAGCTGTGAATTGCTCATTCCAGGAACAGCTAATTTATATAAATGTTGCAAAATGTGCTTTTCTTGGAGAACTTGAAGTTACAAGATTATATTGCTGGCCTTTACTCGCCCTCTAGCCATGTGACGAGAGAAATTACCGGGGCAAGTTCTGATGTTATAGCAACACAATTCAGTACAATTGATTCTATTATATCACAATTTACACTTATGTAATGGCACAATTTACATCTCTCTCAACTATTCCCTGCTGGCAGCAAGGACAGCCTCATGCTGTTAATAGCAGGATGACAACGCTGCTTTAGCCAGCCACGGATTGACTCTAACCACCCCCAGGAGCATTGCACTACAGGAGCTGCCTTCCTTATTGTTACCACTTAGCTTAAACTTAGCCTCTTTCCTGTGTTTAAGCAGGCTTCCCCATTTTAGGTAGCATATATCAGTGATTTCAGTAACCATCTGTTTGCACTACTCAATGTAACAAATTTTTCACACTACTACTTGCTCTCATTTTTCTGGTATAATAATGCTCAGGAACACTTTTCTTGTGCTGGGGACCTTCATCATGTGAGTATTTTCTTTAAAAGTAGAGTGTAGACATTTCTTTTCAGCACACACACTAACGCAGGAAATTGGATCTGGTTTTGCTGTTTTGCAGGGTTATATGGTTTTAGTCAGAAACATAAAAGGAGTAGGAATGGTTCCTTTCCCAGAAGGGAATAGACGCTAATTTTTTTTAACAGGGTTCATAGGTCGTTGCAGTAGAATTCCACTTAAGTGCACTTTGTAATAAGTTAATTCCACGTTACCCAGGGAGACCTGACTTTCAATAATGACAGTGAGAAGGCTAAGTCTAATTAAATGGAGATAAAATGCCAAAGTTCTAGAACTAAGGTGGCATCAGAACCAGCGCTATGAGGACTGCCTTAACACTTGCCCGCCTTTCAACTCCATACTTGGGCTACTCAAAAAGGAATTTTCCTTTTGTCTCCCTTTGCAGTGAGTGACCTCCCAGGTGCTATAGTCTGTGTGTCATGGGTCCTTTTACCCTTTTCTTTCTCAATATGTAACTAGACTTTCTCTGAATATTTCTAGCAGATTTTTCAAGAGTCTGTAAGCAAGCAACCGAACTAACCTAGGGGAACTATTCTATGCGACATAGGACAGTGTCCTAAGAGACGCTACACAAACTTCGCTGAAGTAAAATTAATCACATTTTCTATTACCACGGAGGATGTGGTATTCTGACAGTTTGCAGAGGATTTAGAAAACAGTTTTGGTTTTTGAGGTTTTTCTTGGTGGTAGTGGTTGGTTTTTGTTTTTTTTGTTTTTTTTGTTTTTTTTCAAAGAAATTATAGCTGACCTAATTCTACATGGCCCTAGATAGAAGTTAGCACAGTTACACCACACTAAAGCCACCGCTAAATCGTGTGTCCCAGTAACAGGCTGTCTTCCAAAGCTCAAATAATGGTATTTGCTAGGACATATCAAAGCCACCTATTTTTGCTTTGTTGATCTGGGGCAGTATTTCCCCACAAATCACTGTTTGGGTACAGATGGTCAGGCTTTTGCATTCACGGGCAGAACTGCAGATGATACATGCACGGGATGAAAGTGGCAAGGGGGAAAAGTCCTTTTCACCAAACTGAATGTAACAAATACCTCATTCTCCCAAAAACCTGAAACTGATGGGGAACGCAAGAGACACAGCAAAGATTAACGTAGTTAGCAGCCAGGGCCTGCGAACAAGAATAAACCTCAATCTGAAACTAGAAATCTCAGGTCCCAAATCTTCTCAACATCTTAAATCCAGTTTGTGTATGACGGTGTCTGTATGGCAAATACATAATTAAGGTATTTAATGTAATACTACTTTCTTTAAAATGCTTATATGCTTAAATACAAGCCTATTTTTAACAGCAGAAATGATCGAAGTGCTAATGGAAAGGAGGAACTTTACAGCTGAAGTTATTGCCATGAAAATAAATTTTTACTATGAGAATGTGTGAAATTATTCCAAGTACAAGAGCTAATACAACACCATCGACTAGAACAATCACATAAAAATACGTTATGAGATCTACAAAAAATAACTCAGGCTGCTCAAAAAACGCTTTGGGGGGGGGGGGGGCAGGGAAAATTAATCCCTTCTCTCTGAACCACCCTCGTCAGGCCTTGCTTAGGACTCCAAATCCTCCTGAATCCCGTTGAAGTTGGCTGGGAGTTGGCGAATTCCCTACTTCAGCCACCGTTTTTCGGCAGGCAGGCAGGCGTGCCTACCGCTCATGGGCCCCTCGAAGCGGGGGCGCCCGCCAGCCGCGTACGTTAAAAGGCATTTTTAGTCACAAGTGCCCGATTTCTGCTCACGACTTCGGTAACGACACACGGCGCTGCCCGGCGCGAAGGAAAAGCCGCCGCAGGCTGGAGGACCGCGCACGCACACATCACGGCGGAGTGGTGATACGGCTGGGTGCACTCGTGCCGTTCCTTATAGGTTAAAAGACGGACGACGCGGCTTCCATCCCGAGTTCTGATTGGCTGGGGATGGAGAAGAACCTATTCCCTGTGTCCCTGAGGCGCGGCGGAGGGATTGACTGAGAGGGAGGAATGGGGATTGTTATTGCGGACGGGCATTCCCGAGCTGTGATTGGTACACGGCTGTGTCAGCTCGTGATTGCCACGACGAGAGGCGGGGACGCGCCGAGTCCCCCCCCGGTGATTGGGGGGGTGAA